>NW_006802338.1:0-9320 GCF_000485575.1 Poecilia formosa
GTCCCCACCAAGGTCCCCACCAAAACTTAGACCGAACCTACGCCCTTGACAACAACAATAGCTCTTTTTCTAATTCCCGCCAATCACCCAACCCTTTTAGAACCCAGACTTCTAAAAGGTTCTTTTTGTTCGACGTTATTTACATTTTCTTTCTCTAAATCTCCCTTTAATTAATAAACGTGGTTGTCTGATTTTCTGTTTCGAATTAGAAATAAAAATCTTACAGTGGATGAACATGAGTACTGATTCTGTTGAACGTGGGGGAAGCCGGAGCGCCCGGAGTGAACCTTTTGTCATCTTGCTGGTCCCCATCTTGCTGTATGTCAGGGACCATTTCACCTTCAGTCGCCTGCTCTAGTTTATCAATCGCCGTTTCATTTCTCTGGATGTCAGTTTTCATGAATGCTTTCTGATCGTCAACTATACCTTCTCGTTCACCATTTAATCCAAAAAACTGTTCTTTATTGAAGCTTTCTAATTGAAAGGCAGCATTGAATGCTGCCTTTCTAATTTCTTCTTCAGAGATTTGCTGGGGGCTGGAGATAATTTTTTCTATCAAATTAACATAATTTTCGATGCCAGCTGTCTCATCCCCAACTGTTTCTGGTATAGAAACTTCTTGCTGTTCATCATTTGCTCCAGAAACGTTTTCAATGTTCAGGGTTTCTGATAGCTTGGTCTGCTGATCCTGATGTCCATTCACTTGTTCTTCAGAGGGCTGGTTTTTCAGCAATAAACAGAGCTCAGTTTGTGTCGATGTTGTCTGGTAAACTGGTTTTAGTTGACATCTGGTTTCCAGATCATCTATCTCGGTTTTGGTTGAAATGGAACGACGGACTGGTTTTAATTGTGAGCCGGTTCCCTGTACATCTGTCTCTGTTTGTACTGAAGCACACTGGTAGACTGGCTTCTCCTTTGAGTTGTCTTGTGACTCTGTCTGAACCTGAACAGAAACCATTGACTTCTTCCACTGCCTTCTCTCTGCGAGAACTTTCCTTATCAGATCGTTCCGCTGCTTAACCTTATCAAATAATTTATGATTCAGATTGACCAAATGTTCCTGTATTCTGATATATTCCAATTCACGCTCCTTAAATTTGGCTTCGCACATACATTTTGCTTGAGCTGTCTTTTCAGATGAGTGGGGCAGTACTTCCCTTTCAACAATTTTGTCGGATGCAACTTCTTCCACTCTAGGCTGGTTGGACTCCATTGTCACCTTTGCTTGTTCCATCTTCTACGATAAATCACTTCTCTAAAAGTCAGTAAAGATTTCACGATAAGTTTGATGTCAATCTCCAAAAGAAATGTGAACCAAACAAAGTTGAAAATCTTACTGTGAACTGCTGAATGAATTCTCAAGAGAAACATATCAACAACGGCTGCTATCAGGTTGTGATGAAAGTAGATGGATGTGAGGAGCTTATATAATCGCTGGTGATGTCAGAATTCTGCCTTTGGAGTTACATTGTGATGTCACAGTTTCATTTCGGATTTTTTATTAACACAGCGGATGCGCCTGACTGCACAGAGTAGGCTGGCTTTTAAACTGTCACTGGTTGCCATAGTTACCCACCATTACCTTGTTGTTTGAGAAGGACCTCGCTGTAGAATTCAAAAGAAATTTATTTACAAATTTAAAAGAAAAAAATCACGTTCTTGAAGGGACGTGAGCCCTAGCTACCTGTATGGGAGGGGAGAGCGGCTGGCAGGAGGGGAGGGGGCCTAATCAGTGCTGTTCCTCTGTTATTGATCAATTCATACACAAACAGCTGATAAATCCCCACACTGTTTATGCGCCGCCTCTAGCGCAGCGCCCCAATGCGTTACATACACTGCATACCCACTTTTTGCACCTCTGCCACTAATACGTATTTATTTAAACTTGTTAATGTGAGTGACAGTAACGCAGAAATATGTTCTTGTTCAACTAGGCAGGGGTAGTTTTCATGCATAATTTGAAATCATTGCGGTATCAAGTTATAAAACTCAAAATTCAAGATTAATGAACTATCAGAATTTTTAAAATAAAACAATGTTTTGACAGCTTTTCTCTTGTTTTTTAAATCAACTTGAACTTTAATTTCTGAGTTAAAACCAAATCAATTTTCTAGTTGACTTCCCTTTCATTTTCCAGGTGTAACCGCACTTCCAAGTTAAAACACCTTCAAAGTTCATGTTAGACAACTTCACTTTGAAATAATTGAAAGAGCCCAGCCAGACTTTATTAGAATATTTTAAATTAAGTCTCAATGTTTTTTTTCATTATTTATTTGTTATTCATTTTAAATCCATCTGTCCTTTCTGTCCATTTGTTTGTTCAATGACTCGTCATATTTTTAAAAATTATTGTGGCATTTGAGAGCATAATGAATATATTTTTAAATCTACCGCTCCCTCCTCAAGCGCTCAGAGGTTCACTTAGAGAACGGCTGGCCGAAATTAGCGTTCTTGAATCGGATCAACCTTGAGCTAAACTCCACTTACACTGTGGTCACCGCGCCAATATCCAACTTGAAGTTAACTTCACTGTATCAACACATGCGACATCTGATCTCCAAATTATGCCCCGCCTCTTCCGTGACAACCCCCACACAGACAAAAAAAGAGTCTCTCACAGAAAAACGCAAGACTCATCCCAATTCATTCATTCATTCAGCCTAGTGTGAGTTCACACACAAACACATTTTCGACCTATCATTCAGAATAGTATGTCTATGCTTTGTGTATGTGTGTGTGTGTGATATTTTAGTAGAGTATATGTGCAATTTTAATATTTAGTGTGTGAGTCTTTAATAGTGTGTGAGAGACAAAACATAGTTTTATCTTAAACGGCCCCTCATAGAAAAGTCCTTGGCAGCTCTGCACTTTGTTCTTCCAACCTCAAGTCATGGTACTAATTCACCTGTTCTAGTGACGTATGTACAGATCTGCACTGAGCAAATGTTTGGCTGAGGAGGTTTGGCGTGCTGAACTACATGAATGGCCCATTGCGGGTTATCAAAGACTGCTGATAAAGGGGAATACAAGTCATTGACTCAGGTGTGTTGAAGCACAGATGTGTTTAGACGTTGCAGGATAATGCACTTACAAACATGACCGGTGAGAACTCCTCATTTAGTGCCAGATAATTCAAAATAATTGGAAATGCTACGGAGAGATTAAGACTAAAATGACCTCTGAGGTCCAACATGGATCAGCTGCAGCAGTTAAAGCAGAGCTGAGTTCTGATGGGACAAAAAGAGACACAAGTCATGAGGATATGATTAGCAACTTTCACTGGTTCTCCTTCAGTGAGAACTTAAAAAGAACATCCAGTTTCTTTCAATAGAAAACTTATGAAACTTTTACAAAACCTGCAGCTGTGTGTCTGTGTCTGGTATTTTTGGTTAAAACATGTTTGTTTTTCCATTCAGTGAGTAGAGAATCCAGAAATTTTACTCAAGTAAGTGCAGAGGTACTTCATGATAAAATGACTCAAGTAAAAGTAAAAAGCACAGCATAGTACAAATACTCTTGAAAGTAATGTTTTCAAAAAAAAGTTACTTAAGTAAATGTAACTGAGTAAATGTAACTAGTTCTTAGTTCCTAAGTAT
Source organism: Poecilia formosa (assembly GCF_000485575.1). Taxonomy (NCBI): domain Eukaryota; kingdom Metazoa; phylum Chordata; class Actinopteri; order Cyprinodontiformes; family Poeciliidae; genus Poecilia; species Poecilia formosa. The sequence continues at coordinate 3,597 of NW_006802338.1, forward strand.
CAGTCTTACTGAAACATTTTCCTAGTAAGCTGGGGTTTCTAAGTTCTCTAAGAGACACTAAAGAGATTAATAAGAATGCTGTAAAAAGTAGGATTTTATTATTTTTAATTAGTGCAGTATCGAGTTAAAAATAGTGTAATTAATTTCAGTTTTAAAAGGTGTTACAGCCCCATGCAGACAGCAGCAGTTGTCCTTCAGCCCTCTGTGTCCATTCGTCTGTTTCCTGCCTGGTGTTTTGATCTCCTGCCCTGAGCTCAGCAGCTACCTGTTCCTGAAAGACCCGAGCCCCGAGTAACCCACCAGCTGTCAGGGCGATCTTTTTCCGCCAGTGAATGGTGGTAATTAGCGTCAGCTAACCACATTAATGTCAAATCTCCCTGATGAGAAGGAGCCCTGAAGAAACCATGCAGCCTGTTAGTGTTGTCAGGCAGCACACAGCCACTTTCAGCCTCTTGTGAGAATCTGCTGATGATGATTAGCTTACTGTGGCGAAGCTGAACTCAGCTGAACCTGTAATTACTGGCCACAAACTGATTGTGTTTAAGAACTTGCACACAAGTAGCCAGGTTTTTATAAAAAACAATATCTCCACCACATCGCTTAAAAAGAAATTATATCATCCATACTGGATCGGTTCAGAAAAGTTTTCATGCACACGAAGCCGCACAAATCCGCCTCTGAATGTTGTTTTAAACATGCCAAACCTGTAGGGGGCAGTGTAGCGCAATGCTGAAACCTATGTCAACAACCATGACTTCCTGCTAGGAATTAAATATGGCGCCAGGAGGTTCATTTCTGGACAGATTTAGGTTGAACCATAGACATCAATACGTATTAATGTCTATGGGTTGAACCATAGACATAACATAATGAGTAGACCCCGCATTGGATGCTCTGGCGCAGGAAATACGGCGGCCATCTTGAAGCGGTTGTCCCTCCTACTTGGCTAAACCAAAACAGTAGCAGAAGCCTCAGCACCGCCGGATATTTTTGTTCAAATCGACAGACTATTGACGTGAGATCTCGAGGGATAACAAGTAAGATGGACATTTTACCGTTTGTATTTTGTGAATAGAATATTACTAAACTGTATTTATGTCCACCAGCAAAATACCAGCTAATATTAGCTATAGTGCTTGGTGTTCAGCCCCCGCTATGAAGGCTAAACGAGGTTTTGTAAATCTTAAAAAGTTTTTATTCCCAAATATTGATTTAGATTATGCGACACAAGGTGGCAAAGACTGTTATTTATATGTAATTCTTTCACTATGTCAAAGGTAATATTGCTCCCGTTTTTGTTTTGAAGGTTTCATAAAGACACGTTGTTAGGAAAAAGAGGGAAATGTCTGAAAGGTGTTGGACAGTAAATCTCCAGACTCTCAGGTAAACACACAAGCACAAAGCCAGAGTTTTCTCTTTGGTCAAAGGTCAAAAGGCATATTTTTATCTATAGATACTTGTGGATTAGGCCTAAATTGAAATAAAAATAGCCTGGAATTTCTGTTGCGACTAAGGAAGAGATTTTCCACGCAATGTCTTATAATACATTTTAAAGCTACTAACTAGAATTTCCTGTAACATCAATCTTACATTTCAAAATATTTTTCCACTAGTTGTGGAAATTGAACAACTTTTTGATCAATGTTTCTGTGTTGCTGTTTCATCAAAATAAAATCGACCTCACAAAAAAATCAAGATTCCATCCCTCAGACTGCATCACATAAGGCAAATGACTTCTTTAGAATAAGTCTGTTTGTCCTGTTGTGTGTGTGTGTATATGTGTGTGTGTTTTTCTTTTTTTTTAAACCTCTTACACAGTACCACTCCTGGTCCAAATACACATCCAAACAGATTTCTCTACAGAAGTTGCAGTCAATGCTCCACAAAAAGATAATTACTATCTGTGCTTTTTTAAATTAGCTTTCTTCCTCTTGTTATGATCTGGTGACGGTATTACAGCTCAAATTGTTCAACAACTTTAAAATCAATCCATAAACGGCAGTGTCTGTCATCACTTCATAAACAGAGCACTGCAGGCTTTGCTAGCAGGCTTTCTTGTTGCCCTCTAACCTTTCCTTCTTTATAGGGTTTGGGTTTTTGTGTAAGTATGCAACATTTTTATAAAATAATCAAAAAACTTACAACTCAAATAAAGCTCAAATTATTCATCATAGAAATTTGTCAGCTGCCCTGAGCCTTTTATAATGTCATGGATTCATTGTGTGCAAAAAAGCAAATATAAACTCTGTTTTTAAGTGCTTCTTTTTTTCTTTTCTTTTTTAATTTTTGAAAGACCCATGTAATTTTATCCTCCATTAACCAGATGTGTTTTTGTTGTCAGTGTACACTTCCAAGTGATGAAAACACACAGCTGGATGGTCTTGTTAAATAAGCTCAAGTAGCAGGAAGAGCTTTTTGGCTTGTTTGTACATTCACTTAAGTCTTTAAGCTGACTTGTGATTTCACCCAGGGCAGCTTTTAATCACTAAAACTTTTCTGAGACTCCCAAAATGAAACTGGGCCTGGTCAGACACATGTAGAAGTTTCTGTAATGAGCCCGGCAGTCTGAGGGTTCTTGCTAACACGACTTGTCAAACCCTTCACCAACACACAGAGCCGTTCAGCCTCAGACTGCGGCGTTCTGGTGTCTGATGGGTGTGTTGTGACGATAATTACATGTGCTTCTTGTACTTTCTGACAGCCCCAGGAGAACATTTCTATAATAAACTCAGTTTGGCTACAGCTCTAATTAAGGAAGGGTTTCTGACTGAGGATGTTTTTCTGCTGCCTGACTGGTCTTCCTCACCTCCATGTTGGACCAGGATCCACTAGCTTGACTTGTTGCATGTTGGCTCACCAGCAAGATGTCTCTGTTTTCTTTTTACCCAGTGGAGATGACTTACCAGTCTTAGTTTGAAGTCCTCAAATGTGTTTTTATATTTTCATTTCTTCATAGACTCCAGCTTTTTAGCTTCATGCTGTTTTTTTATTTCTCTTTTTTAAAGGCTATGTTTCAAGAAGTCATTAGATGGCAATAAAACTGAGTGAGTTCAGGGTACAGAGAGAAACACATTTGATTCCTCCGACTCTCTGGAGCTCGCTTTTATCGATCCATCCGTCTGTTTTTGGCTCATCTGTCTGACTGGAGTTCACCGAGGCCAGCAGTACTGTACGCTCACAACTGCAGGTTGTTCTAATATATAAAATACAGTATATAATACATCACTTCATGTATCAAAACACAAGAGTATAACAGTAAATATGTGTGTCTTGGAAAAGCAATCATACCAAGTCGTTTGGGGTACATCTACAGCTTTACAGACAGAGACTGATGTTGTAACATGAATATATTTTTTTATCTAAACTTAAACCATTCCATTATAGTTCTGGTTGTATATTTAGAGGGATTGCCTTGCTGGAAGGGGAACCTCTTCTCTAATATTAAGTAATTTAATTTAACAAAAAAAATTACCTTATTTATCCAAAATAACAGTTAGATGTAAATCTTCTTAACTTAATGTCTGTGAGCAGGAAGGATTTGCTGTAGCAGTCTGTTTCCCTTCTTTTGTTTAGTTCACAGTAAAAATGAGTTCGCAAAGCGCTCCGCCGTTTCTCTTCAGCCTCATCTCTGATTCACCTGAAAGCTCCAGTTGACTCCAGGTATTTCTGCAGATGGAGTCTGACGTCTGAGAGCAATGGTGGAGTTTCTGGCACCGGGGGGTTAAGAAAATAACCAGCAACACGATACTCGGAGTGCTGCCTGCTTTCTTTAAATGACGGCTTGTTGAAGCAGGTGTATGATGGATCTTCAACACCATGACTCCACAGGGAGAACCAACTAAACCACAGCAGGTTCTGTTTGCTTAGTGAGGGGATCAACAGGAGTTTTCATGTGTGAAGTCACGTTAACGGGACTAGACTCACTTTAGATTGACGGATAAACTCTTGGTACCAGAACAAGGCAGGATGTCCTCCACACTACTAACATCTTCTTCTGCGTCAGGCTAAATGCGCTCCAGTACTTCATCTGAAACGTCAAAATCAGCTCTCGTTGAAGTAGTCATGTGATGGACAATGTTATTCACAAAGTATCTAAAAACTCCTGAATGGAAATTCCAGAATCGATGTCCATGGAGGAGAGTGTCTGTAGAAAGGTCTGTTACGGTTTACACCCATGCTTAGGGGTGTGATGTACACTGAAACAAGAGAGGATATTGCATCATGATCTCCAGAGGTTCCATAAAATAGAACCAGCCTTCCTTATCAGCTTGTTGAGCCTTTACAGGTCTGGATGTCGTCTGAATCCACATCCTCGTTCCGGTTCAGTCTCTCCAGCTGCCTCTTCACCTGAGCTTTAGAGATAAACAGAGAGAGAGAGAGAGACAGAGAGAGAGAGGCTGTGGGCTCTGTTCTATTGGGCTGGCATCGCTAGAGGGAGATGCTGACCTTATTCATGAACCAAATCTATTAAAGAATGTGTGAAGTTCACTTGTTCATGTCCAGACGTCCATCTATGCTCCACCTTCTGCTTGAAGTCTGATCTTCTTCGTTCCAGACTTCTCTTACATCGCTCTGCTGCAGTTTGCTCCAATGCTTCTTTCTGTTCTTCTCATTATGAATCATCAAATCTGACTTGAATGTCATTTCTTGTTTCTGTCTTGTTCTACTTCACATGTATCCATTTCTTTGTGCTCCACTAGCACAACTTATCCCAGTAAAAATACACTGAGGTTTATGGTTGTAATGTGAAATAATGTGAAAACCCATACCTATACAATATGATCCGATATGCTGCAGCTAGGATGTCAATACAATACAGATACAATGTTGATGCGGTACTGAGACAATACCAATAAAATACTGAGAACGCCGATATGATACTGATACAGTACTGATACAATACCAATACTTGTTACTATTTAAGTTTGATATATCATCGTCAATCTTCTGTAACTAGTACAGAAATAGAATAAAGTTGCCAGCGGGAATCTGAAACTAAAGTATCACCCTGGTATCGATCCGACTTGGTATCGATATTATTAACATTTTGGACCTACTGATCAAAACATGTAGTGCTAGTTATCACATTGGACAGAGAATAAGCACTAGCAGCAGAAAGTCCATTCATTCACTCACTCCTGTCTAAAATCTAAAAACTAACCCAAGAAAAGCCTACACTAAGGATTTTAATCCAAAAAAATAAATGCAGATGCGTTACTTTGCAGAAAGATGACATTTTTTTTGCGCTACGTTTGTCTCTTATCTTTCACCCTTCCAAGAGATAAGCAGAGATGCAAAGGAGAGCTACAGAAAGTAATCTGCTGGTGCAGCTGTTGAGAAAGAGCAGAGGTCTCAGCAGGGCTTAGAGACAGGAGGAGGTGTGCTCACCTCCCTACTGAGAGCGGCCCGTCATCTCTCACCGCCCTACTCAGACCGCAGGGGAAACTCCCCCATCTGTTTTCCCGCTCAGGAAAATCTCATCTGGTTGCATAAAACTATCTCTGTCATCTCTCCAGAATTCCGAGCCATTATGTAATGCTGGGTGTCTTCAGAAGAACACAGTATTTAATGTATTGGAAAGGTTAAAATGGGTTTGTTAATGACTGGAAGGTGATTATCAAAGCAAGATGAAATGCAGACGGCAATATGTGACTGCATGGGTTTGCAGCTTGGTATCTTGAGTTTAAATATATAAAATAAAATAAAAATTCCCTTCTCACCCTC
>NW_006802339.1:0-9317 GCF_000485575.1 Poecilia formosa
ATATTTTGTAAATTTATTGGTTATGGTGTTTTAATTACTTCATATTTTGATTTAGAGCAGACAACGAAATAATATTCTGTTAAAGACCTCCGAAGTGGCAGGCAGCCACGAGGTAACTTTGTTACAGCATGTGTCATCTGTCTGTCTGTAAATGTAAATGATTACAAATGTAAACGTAAATGTTGATTACCAACTGCCCCTTTCACGAAACTCTTCAAGTCCGGAGAAAGACTCTACTATATTTCAAAGAACTTAAGCGGTCTGGGAGGTTTAAGAAGAGATGATATTTGTAGTCAGATTGTGGAATTTGTTTTATTAAAGTTGCTAGTACAGCTCTGATAAGCTGCCTCGACAATGGAGGCGCAGAACATGGTCCACTCAGACTCAACGTCTTCCATCTCCCCCAGAACGTGTTCAAAGTTCTTCGTCTCACAGGAGACTCTGCCAGACGTTCCCAGAGCGACCTGGGTTCTCTTCGACATTCGTCACTTCCTGGGAGACATCAAAACTCCGAGGAAGGGGTGTCAAAGAGCAGTGGAGTTTGAGGATCTGCATCTTCACATCCCAGAGGACCATCTTCTCTTTCCAGAGGATGACGACGCAGACCTGAAAGAGGGTGTTGGGTTCCCAGCATGTGAAAGGTCCGACCTCGAGGAGGGGGTGTCGAGAAAAGTCGAGCTCATCCCACTTGCCCATGCTGGAGATTTTAGTTTAATAACAATAAATAAAGTTATCTTTAAAACTGATTATACAGGTGACATCAAGACCCAACAGTAGAGTCAGATGGTAATAAAATTAATCTGGTTGTGTGTGTTGTTATTGTGTCTTGCTTTAATTCTACTTTTTCTATTTCTTTTTCTGCTCAAGACCTCCAAAGTGGCAGGCAGCCACGAGGTAACTTTGTTACAGCATGTGTCATCTGTCTGTCTGTAAATGTATCTGTCTAAAGCTTTGTGTTTTGTTTTCATAGTTTTTACGGCATTTATTAAAAAGAGCCCGTCGAAAGAAAGCCGTGCCAGTGTTGTCACTTTGGCGCTACAGTGAAAACTCACCCAGCCAGCGCTGGTTAAGAAGCTCGTTAAGACGACAACAGCTGCAGTGAGTGACGGTACCGTGATGGAACACAAGAGGGCACCATTTGTCAAGCTCACTGCTCACAAGAAGTCAAGCACAGCAGCAATAACCTTGTACAACTGAAGTAAGGTGGAAATTAAGAAAGGACAGTGTTAAAAGTAGAGTAAGAGTGGTTTAAGTCAAGTTTAAAGCCACAATAAGTTTCTATAACACATTTGTCAAAAGGTTACTTACTTTCTACTAAACTTCAAAGTAATGCATTGTTGTTAAGGAAAGAGTGTTATGCATTTGTCTTGAGGTCAAACTAAGTGAGAAGTTAACAGAGTTCTTTAAGTTGAAATACATCTGAATTAAGTGTGAAGCTCATTACAGCTACAGTATAAAGTAATTTTCAAATCACATAAGTTAAAAATTTGAACAAGTGGTGCAATTTAAATAGAGCATTGAGTGACATTTAGCCAGGGTTACAAGATGACTGACAAAGACCATAAAGAGCTCTATGCTGTATCATGTACTGAAGTGGAGGAAATGTTACTGGGCAAATCTCAGAACCACAGACTGTTCGAAGAAGTGAAAGAGTAAGAACGTTAACCGAAAAAGGTAAAGAGCTTCAAGAGGAGAAACTTAAAACTCTTCAACACAGATATGCAGTTGGTTTTGAAAAATGGAGATATGAAGCAAGACTCAAGACTGAGCAAAGTAATACTAAGAAAAGAAGCTTCAGACAGTGAATTAAAGGAGCTCATTAACAATGTAAACATCACCTGCAGAGATATGTAAACCATTTACGAAGAAATATGACAAATACAAATGCCTGATGCAGACGCAAGACGCAAAGTGGATGCATGTACATCACTTTCAGCATTCATTGTCAGAAGAGCTGAGAAACAACTGCAAGGAGACTTTGCAGAAGGTGACAAAGAGCCATGGCCAGATTTTGGGTCATGTTTAGGATCTGAAAGTACGTCAAAGTCAAAATCCAGAAGGTCTAAAAGTAGCTCAGGTACTTCACAAACAACCAAGAGATTGGAAGCAGAGGCTGAGGCAGCTGCATCTCAAGAAATATTAGCAGTTATGGAAGAGCAAGAAAAGGAAACTATTGAGTTACAAAAACTGGAACGTGAGAATTTGGAAAGGCAGCAAGCAATGGAAGAGCAGCGAAGAAAGATTAAACGCTTGGAAGAAGTTAAAAATTTTAATGCTGCAAAAGCACAAGTAAGGGTTTATGATGAAGCTGAAAGTATTTCTGCAAGTCAGAGTTCATCACAGAGCATTAAAGCAGAAAGTGAAATCCAAGCAATTCCTGTCACAGCACACAGTTCTTCTCCAGTTCTAAATGTAACCCAATTGCATAACGCTAGAAGCATTGGATCTGTGCCACACATTCCTACAGTAATAAACCAAACTCGACAAAGTCCCGGTGAACAACCTAAGGCCACCATAAGCCAAACATTTAAAGCATCAAGTCCACCATTCATCCCTCAAGCTACACAGGTTTCCTCTGTTGCAGCTCAACAATAGTCAAAGTATGAGCTAGTTGGAATACTAGCAGAAGCAATAAGTGCTAATCGTCTTCCAACTCCAGAACCTACATTGTTCACTGGTGACCCTTTAAAGTTCAAAGATTGGCAGTTGTCATTTGAAACCCTGATAGAAAGGAAAAACATCCCCAAGAATGAGAGACTATTACCTCAGAAAGTACCTCGGTGGACCAGCGAAGAGAGTGGTTGAAGGTTTTCTTCTAGTGGGGACAGATGAAGCATATGACTCAGCTTGGAAAGTGCTGGAAAAACGTTTTGGAGATCTGTTCACCATAGGGAAATGCTTCAGATACAAGCTTCACAGTTGGCCTAAAATAAACTCCAAGGATGGAAGTGAGTTGAGAGAATTTGCCGATTTCCTGAAGAATTGTGAAGCTGCAATGTCACACATAAGGTAATTGGAGGTTCTCAATGATTGTATGGAAATCCAGAAATTCTTGCTAAAACTTCCAGATTGGTTAACCACAAGATGGAACCGGACAGCCATGAAAATAAGAAAGGCTAGTGATGGAGAATATCCATCTTTTCATGCGTTTGCTGATTTTGTATCCACTGAAGCAGACTTAGCATGTGATCCCATAGCCTCAATGCAAGCTCTTAAAGGCTTGGAAATAAGTAAACCCAAACAATTACGCAACCAAGTCATTCAAGCAAAAACGCTAACAACAAACTCAAATCACACAAATACTGTAACCTGTCTTTTCTGCAAAAGAAATGGTCGCACACTTGATAAATGTTTCAAATTCACAGAAACCCCACTCCAAGACCGTATCAAGTTTGTACAAGCAGAAAGACTGTGTTTTGGATGTTTAAAGAGAGGACATCATTCCAAGAAGTGTTACAAAAGGAGCACATGTGAAAAATGTCAAGAGACATCCAACCTGTCTGCACGATGACACGTTCGTTGAACGTAAAAGGACAATACCTGGAGTAAGTGAAAGGTCTCAAGACGAGGACGAAGCTGACGCTAAAGAAGGAGACAAACCATCGATTGCGATCTCTAACAGAGTAACTCAAGAAACTTCAAGCACATTGACTTCCTCTATACTACCTGTATGGGTTTCATCAAAGAACAACCCAGACAGAGAGGTTTTAGTTTATGCACTCCTTGATTCACAGAGTGATACATCCTTCATCTTGGATGAAGTAGCCCAAGATCTTGACACAAATAAAAGTAAAGTCAATCTGCGCCTGTCGACTATGTCCGCCAAGTCAACAGTTATTACCATGTGACAAGCTGGTAAACCTTCAAGTTAGAGGATATAAGGATGAAAAGAGAATTACATTGCCACCAGACTACACAAGGGAGTATATCCCTGTCAACAGGTCACATATCCCAACGTCTGAAACAGCCTTAAAGTGGCCTCATCTGGAAAGGCTGACAGAAAAGCTATCTCCACTGCTTGAATGTGAAGTCGGTCTACTTATTGGCTATAACTGTCAACAAGCCCTCCTACCACGTGAAGTTATTGCAGGCAAAGAGAACCAACCTTACGCACAGTTAACCAATCTCGGCTGGAGCATAGTTGGTTGCTCATCTCAAATTCAAAATCACAATGATGTCATTGGTACAAGTCACAGAATCATTGTTCATGAAGTATTTCCTGTTTCACAACCAGCAGTTGAACTCAAGCAACGAGTATATTTTGTATGCAGAACTCAAGTAAAGGAAATCAGTCCAACTGATGTGATAAAAGCTTTGGAATCCGATTTCTCTGAACATGCAACAGATGACAATCCAGTCTCACAGGAAGACATTTTGTTCATGTCAAAGGTTACCAAAAGCATAAAACAGCAGAAAGATGGTCACTACGAACTCCCGTTACCATTCAAAACAGACAGTCCGAATCTCCCAAATAATAAGCAAAGTGCTGAACACAGATTGTCTTCATTGGAACGTCGACTCAAAAAGGATGAGAAATACTATAAAGATTATGTCAAGTTTATGAATGATATAACTCGCGGAGATGCAGAAAAGGTGTCGGAACAAGAATTGGACAACAAGACAGCATGGTACATACCACACCATGTTGTTTACTACCCCCGCAAACCTGAGAAAATACGTGTGGTTTTTGATTGTTCTGCACGCTTCCGAGGAACATCTCTCAACGATCATCTTTTGACTGGACCGGATCTTACCAATACACTGATTGGAGTGTTATGCCGATTCAGAAAGGGCCCCGTCACCATTATGTGTGATGTGGAAAAAATGTTCCACCACTTCCACGTCATTAAGGAACATCAAGATTATTTAAGATTTCTTTGGTGGGACAAAGGTGATTTGAACTCCGAACCTTCAGTTTACAGGATGAAAGTGCATCTTTTCGGAGCAGCCTCATCTCCTGGATGTTGTAATTTTGGACTTAAACACATTGCATCGCAAGGAAGAAACAAGTTCAGTAAAGAAACTGTTGAGTTCATCCAAAGAGGTTTTTACGTCGACGATGGACTTGCTAGTGTAACATCCACAGCCAAAGCCATACAGCTGGTCAAAGAGTCAAGGGAACTTTGCAAAACAGTCAACCTACATTTGCATAAGTTTGTGTCAAACAATAGAGAAGTGCTTGCAACAATTCCTCAAGAACAACAAGCTGAATCCAAAAATCAGAACATGGCTTTTGGAGAACTCCACATTGAACGTGCACTTGGAGTACAATGGTGCGTAGAAGCGGATGAATTTCAGTTCAGAGTTCAAGTGAAAGACAACCCATTGACCAGAAGAGGGGTACTCTCGACCGTCGCTTCCATCTATGACCCTCTTGGGTTTGTCGCCCCATTCACATTGATTGGAAAGCAAATACTCCAAACATTATGGAAAGACAAGGTTAACTGGGATGATGATCTTCCAGAACACATTCTACCACGATGGGAAGCATGGTTGAGAGACTTGCCTAAGCTGGCAGCTCTGAAGATCCCACGAACTACTCACAAAACATCGACATCATGCAGTATGAATTACATAGCTTCTCGGATGCAAGCCTCAACGGTTATGGCGCATGTTCATACCTTAGAGCAGTGGTTCCCAAACTTTTTCTTCTGCGCCCCCCCAGAGGTTTCCAAACATTTTCTGCGCCCCCCCCTATGGATCGGTAGCCTAAGGTACTTGTTAAGCGTAAGGTTCTGTATTGATATTAGCTAGTTATCTTTAGCTAACATTACCTGCATCCAGCAGCTTTACTCAACTCAGTCGGTTAGTTTGGAGGGAAAAACTGTGAAAAGTTCTTTGCGTTTTGCTGGTTTGCTGCCGTGATTCTAACACAAACCTACGTAGCTCCGCCCAGCAGCAGCAGGTCTCCTTCACAGGTGAAACCCAGCGCGAGCGTTGTAGCGCTCATGTTGCGTTTAAAGGCGGCTCGGAAAAACAGGTTACAACATGTTAACAACGGATTAAACAATTTTAACTGCTGATAAAAGTGACAGAGGACACAAATATGGGAAGTGTGGAAGCCTGTACTGTATCAAATTGACATAGGAATAACTGTACCCAGCGCATACAGTGATCATTTTTTTTTTTTTTTTATCCAACGGCTTGCTGCGCCCCCCCTGCAATGACACGGCGCCCCCCCCTAGGGGCGCGCCCCACAGTTTGGGAACCTCTGCCTTAGAGCAATAAGCAAGGAAGGACAGATAAGCTGTTCACTCGTCATGGGAAAAGCGAGAGTTACGCCCATTAAACAAATGACCATTCCAAGGCTTGAACTGACGTCAGCTGTGACTTCAGTCCGCAATGCGGATGTAATCAAAAAAGAATTGGAAATTGACAATCTACTGGAATATTATTGGACAGATTCACGAATGTCCAACAGATGGCAGAGTTACCAGAAGTAAGAACAAATACAGCACCTCCTTTCACCTATTGCGGTGTCTACTGTTTTGGTCCATTCATGGTAAAGGAAGGAAGAAAGGAAGTCAAAAGATATAGATTGTTGTTCACATGCTTATGTTCACGAGCTGTGCATATTGAAACACTTGATGACTTATCAACTGATGCTTTCATGAATGCTCTTCGGGTGCTGATTGCCATAAGAGGTCCTGTTCGACAATTAAGATGTGACCAAGGAACAAACTTTATGGGAGCCAGAAGAGAGTTTTTGAAGCTAATGAAGGATATGGACCAAGAACCACAAAGAGCTATTGGTTGCGAGTTTGTGATGAACGCTAGCCACATGGGAGGCATCTGGGAACGCCAAATTCAAACAGTACGAAGCATACTAACAGCAATGTTAGATAAATTCTCAAACAGACTTGACACAACTAGTCTAAGAACACTTCTTTACGAGACAATGGCCATCATTAACAGCAGACCCATAAGTGTGGAGTATCTTTACGATCCCTTAGGTCCAGAGCCATTAACTCCCAATCACATATTAACGATGAAGTCTTCAGTTATTCTTCCCCCTCCAGGACAGTTTTGCAGAGAGGATTTGTACTTGAACAAAAGGTGGAGAAGAGTACAATTTCTAGCAAACGAGTTTTGGCAAAGATGGAAACGAGAATATCTGCTAAATCTCCAACAGCGACAGAAATGACAGAAAGTTTCACGGAACCTGCACATTAATGACATTGTGATCCTACAACATGATAATGCGCCAAGATGTAAATGGAAACTAGCTCTAGTTGTAGAGCTAGTTTCCATTCAAGAACCACAAAGAGCCGTCTGGCAAGGATCACCTCTCGAACCTTGCCAGGCGGCAAGGTTCGAGAGGTGAAACTAAAGACCAGTGAAACAACATTTGACAAAGGAAAACCACTGACAAGGTTGGTATATTTAGAAAGACCTATTCACAAAGTAGTGACATTACTCAAGACTAATACAGAATAAAACACACTGTAATCTTGACACTCATTAGAAAATCACATTGAGAACTAAATAGTGATTTTGGTGGGAGTGCAAGTGTCACTAAAATGATTTATGTTATGAAAAAATGTATGTTTATTTCTGTTAGGTTGATGTATTTTAAGTTGTTTGGTTCACGTTTTGAGATTCGTGTAAAATGATTATATTTTATTTCGTGTCAAACTATTTTTTGTTGGAAGTTATCGCGAGATTTGTGTATATGTGATTTGTGCTGCGAGACTTGAATAAACAGAAGGAGCAGAAGCCTGGAAGTGAGCACGTGCAGCAGCCTTGTGTCTTGTGTAGCTGTTAAGGTATTTTGTAGTTATATTTGTAATATTTTGTAAATTTATTGGTTATGGTGTTTTAATTACTTCATATTTTGATTTAGAGCAGACAACGAAATAATATTCTGTTAAAGACCTCCGAAGTGGCAGGCAGCCACGAGGTAACTTTGTTACAGCATGTGTCATCTGTCTGTCTGTAAATGTAAATGATTACAAATGTAAACGTAAATGTTGATTACCAACTGCCCCTTTCACGAAACTCTTCAAGTCCGGAGAAAGACTCTACTATATTTCAAAGAACTTAAGCGGTCTGGGAGGTTTAAGAAGAGATGATATTTGTAGTCAGATTGTGGAATTTGTTTTATTAAAGTTGCTAGTACAGCTCTGATAAGCTGCCTCGACAATGGAGGCGCAGAACATGGTCCACTCAGACTCAACGTCTTCCATCTCCCCCAGAACGTGTTCAAAGTTCTTCGTCTCACAGGAGACTCTGCCAGACGTTCCCAGAGCGACCTGGGTTCTCTTCGACATTCGTCACTTCCTGGGAGACATCAAAACTCCGAGGAAGGGGTGTCAAAGAGCAGTGGAGTTTGAGGATCTGCATCTTCACATCCCAGAGGACCATCTTCTCTTTCCAGAGGATGAGGACGCAGACCTGCAAGAGGGTGTTGGGTTCCCAGCATGTGAAAGGTCCGACCTCGAGGAGGGGGTGTCGAGAAAAGTCGAGCTCATCCCACTTGCCCATGCTGGAGATTTTAGTTTAATAACAATAAATAAAGTTATCTTTAAAATTGATTACACAGGTGACATCAAGACCCAACAGTAGAGTCAGACGGTAATAAAATTAATCTGGTTGTGTGTTGTTATTGTGTCTTGCTTTAATTCTACTTTTTTCTATTTAATCATAAAAAATCATAGTCAGGCAGAAAGAGAGTTATGAAACGGGAAGAGCAGGTTTCCTGGAGAAAGAGGAAGTTTCCAGCCTGCAGTGATTAAAAATAGTTCAGATTGCTCATTTTGAGCATTAAAGGTTTAAAGAATAAAATCTAAACATTTTGAGTAATTGGATAAAACCCAGAGTAAAATCCTTGAATTAATAATAACTTATAATTAAGTTAATAATTAATATTGGTTTAACCAGTGGTTGATGTTGGTTTGATTATAAGAATATTTACTCTTACACTTATGGGAGTACTTAACGGTGAAAGAAGTAACTGTGACTTTGGTGTCAAATAATTAGAATAATGGATTATTATTGGTTTCTTTTCAGAAATGTCTGTAATGACTCACATTATGATTATAATAAGAGTAACTAATAAGTAATGGTTGTTATAATATAAGTGAATGCTAAATCAGGGAAACTAAAAGGTTATAAATGTGATTTTGACATTGAACTTGAAATGGGGTAAAATGTGTAACTGTAACTAAAGGTCACTGATGTTGTGTTGGAGATAGATGGTAGGTGAAAAGTCAGGGAGAAAGAGGAACTAATGGGAGAGTGGAGGTGACCAACGCCTTATTGCTAAACTTAAAACTTACCTAAGAAAAGGTTAGACACAAGAGAGCTGTTGAGCAACT
>NW_006802340.1:0-9267 GCF_000485575.1 Poecilia formosa
GAACAAAGATCCTGATGAGAGGTGAGATGCTTCACTCCTGCAGGCGGATGCAGCCCTGATGGAAACGTTCAGGGGAAACAAGAGAAGGAGATTTGAGAAGACGGCGATTGCACGTTCCAGACCACCAGGCTGTTTCCAGGCTGTTTTTAAACAGTTTATCAGCGTCCATCTGTGATTCCAGGCTGTGCTGTTGCTCTGTGATGATGATGATGATGATGATGATGATGATGGTGATGATGTCAGTAGATTCTCAGATCTTCTCTCTCCCCCAGTGCCCTTCCCGCCCCTCAACGTCTCCCACAGGGTGCTGTCCCTGAGCCGCCAGGCCACAGCGGGGGGGCGTGAGGTGGCAGCCGGCCGGCGGTCGGCCCGCCGGGCGCGGGATGTCCCACTGATGGAGGAGGCCGAGACACAGCCTGAGGAGGACGTCGTCTTCGAAGAGGAGGAAGCGACTCCTCGGGTTTCCTTCAATGCAACTCAGAACGTGACGGAGAGTGTCGCCATTAGCAACGGCAGCCGCTTGGAGGAGGCGGAGCCTCAGAGCTACTGGCTGGACCCCACGGAGATCTCGCCCGCTGACAAAGATGAGGAGTTCGTCAACGCCTTGGTGTCGGAGTACGAGGACTCCAACGAGCCGGGGTCGGCCATGGCGGTGCCAGCCGAGGTTCCAGTTCTGCCCACCAGGCTGCCCCCCGTCCTGCTGGAGCTTCGCTGGCTGCCCCCACGACCTCCAACCTCCTATGACGGCTTCAACGTCTACATCTACAGAGACGGTGAGCAGCAGTAGGGTCCGGTCACATGGTGGAGCGGTCCGTCTCCTGAGTGACGGGTTCTCTGACCCGCCCGACACGTGAGATCTGTGATGAACCAGTTCTTCCAGTTTCCAGTCTCTGACCTACTGGTCTTGTCTGTAGGGAACTCCACAGAGATGGCGACTGTGGACGAGAACACGCACGAGTTCTTCACAGAGCTGACAGAGCCAGGAACATACCGAGTCCAGGTCACTACACTGAGTTCGTCTGGAGACTGTGAGGCCCGGGAGAGCAGCGCCGACACCGGCTTCACCTTCTACCTCAGTGAGTCTCTGGAGAACCGGCAGGTTCGGAAACAATATGGCTGCTTAAACCTTTTTGTTTCATTTTCACAACTTTCAGCAGACGCGTTAACTCTGAGCGATCCTCCTGGATCGTCATTGATTTGTTCAGGGTGTTAAAGGTTCTGTTTGGATCTACTGTGGTTCTGGTCCTGATGGGTCCGTGTGAATCCATCCAGGTCCCAGCGGCGAGCTGTTGGAGGAGCTGCGTGAGCGTCCTCAGGGCGTCAGCGTCAGGCTGCTGGACTCCAGCACCGCCGCCGTTTCCTGGGCTCCGTCCCCTCAGAGCCACAACGGCAGCCTGGTGTCGGTGGTGTCCACCACCTGCCTGAAGCCCAGCCTGAGCCAGAGGATGGAGAACACCTACTGCAGCGAGGTACCGCCGGCCCGCCGGGCCAAACAGACACACAGAACTGCCTCGTCTGGTTGCCGTTGTTTCCTTACCCCAGTCTCTCCTGAAGCTTGTCGGCCTTGGGCTCAGAGTTACTGAACTTTTCTGTTTTCACAGGAGAACTCGACCAGTGACATCATCAGCAACCTGACACCCGGCGCCCAATACCGCGTGGTCGTCTACCACACCAACGGCCCTCTGACCAGCCCGCCGTCCGAACCAGTCATCATTGACATCGGTGAGTTTCCCTCCTACTTCCTGTTGGGCGGAGTCAGGCTGTTTTCTGTGTCCTTGCTGACTGACCAAGTGTGTTTGGCTCAGAGCCCACAGGTGTGCGGGAGCTGGCGGTGTACCCGCTGGGCCCCACGGCGGTGGTCCTCAGCTGGCAGCGGCCGTACCATGTGGCCTTCAGGAAGTACATCCTGCAGACGTTCTTCTTCAACCCCGTCACGTTGGCGTCCGAGTGGACCACCTACTACGAGATTGCTGCCACCGCCTCCGTCATCGCTACCGTGGTAACCGCCGTCTCCGGATGGTCGGCACTTAGTGCTGCTGGCGGCTGCTGATCCAGTTCTGGTTCTGTTTGTCCCCAGAGAGTGACCGACCTGCTGCCCGCCTGGTACTACAACTTCAGGGTTTCCATGGTAACCTGGGGCGACCCGCCGCTCACCTGCTGCGACAGCTCTACGGTCAGCTTCGTGACAGGTATGGACCAGAACCGGTTACCGGAACCAGTTACCGGGTCTTGAACCAGCTGTTGGATCCAGAATCACTGTTCTGGTCCAGTTGGAGGTTCTGTCTAACCAGGCCTGTTCCCAGCTCCGGAGGCGCCCCACATCTCGTTGGTGGATTACTCCCAGGGGGTTCTGGTGGTCCGGTGGACCTACGGCGAGCTCTTCATCGACCTGAGCCACTCCAGGATGCTGCACTGGCAGGTGGAGGCTGTGGGCAAGAAGGGGCCACAGAGGAGATACTCAGTAGACGTAAGGAACCCGGTTCTGGTTCTGACTGGGCGGCTTGGACATCCGTAGCGTCCGTCTGAGTTGGTACTGTTCCCCAGGTGACCCGGAACGCCATGCAGGCCAGCCTGCCGCTGCCGCCGGGAGACATCTACAACCTGACGGTGACAGCGTGCACGGAGCGCAGCAGGAACACGTCTGTTCCCAGCATCATCAAACTGGGTCAGAACCGGATCAGAACACACACACATTGCAGAAGGCTTGATTCTGCCGGCCAGGTCCGGATCCTCAGAACGGATCCGGATGGCAGGAATAAACGTTGATCACAAGAAATAAAATTAATTCATAATAAAGTTCTAAGTAAAACTAACATTGTTTAATTAAAATTTTATGGATGTTAATTATTGTTGCACATTAAACTTCAAACCATTTAAACAAAAGATTGGAATATTTTATTTAGTAATTATTTAATATTTTTATATAAAATAGTTTTATTAATTTTATCTATAAAAATTAATAATGATGACTTCCAACTTAAATTCAAACATTTTTTATTTTACAATTTAAAAAATAATTAAATTAGAAATTCCTTGTTAGTTTTAGTAATTTATTAAAAATGTTAAAGACTCAGCCTGATGGAGAACAATGTCGCCATAAATCTAACGTTTTATTTCAGGAAATCCTAAATCTGATCATTTGAACTTTTTTCTGAAGAAATGTTAAAAACATGAAATCAGGAATAAATGTGAACCTTTGATCTGAGGCAGGTTTGTTGTTGTAGTTCTCCTTTCTGCCACTAGGGGCGCCAGAGAACTCCATGACCTGCCCAAAACAAGCAGCAGTGGACCTACAGATGGCAACTCCCACCTGTCATTCATTCATAACTTTATTCAGGATTTCCTCTGATACATGGAGGGCCAGAATTATACATACACTGCCTCAACCAATCAGTGAGCAGGATCTGGACCACACCCATTGTGATTGGCTGAAGAGCCCAAATGTCTCCTTCCAGTTGTTGGTGCTGCTTCACATTTCAGCCCACAGCATGGTGCTGCCACCGCCATGTGTGACAGCTACAGGTAGAGGTTGTGGGCGTGGCTTCGTCCATCCAGATGGGTTCTGCAGGTCGAGGAAGTGGTTCTGGTTCTGCTGCTCCCCTCCAATAACCAAACGGGAAGTAGGTCATCTCTGGCTCAGGATGAAATGTTTTAGTTTCAGTTTTTTAGCTCAGAGGTTCTGCTGGATTCTGCCCGTCCAGCGCTGCGCATTCGGACTTGTCTGTGAAAGTGAAACAGAAACTGGCCGGGTCCACTTCCTCTTCTGCCGTCTTTAAGTGGCGCCGCTCAGAGGAAGTGGCGGCGGTCCGGTTCAGCCCGGTTCAACCCAGCTGATGGAGTTTTTGTCCCGCAGAACCGGCCCCTCCCCGCCTGTTGCTCGCCGTCAACGCTACGCACTCGTCCATCACGCTGCTGTGGAGCGAGGACGGCGTGGTGGACTACTACCAGGTTCTGTGCCGACCCAACTGGGCCAGCAAGGAGCTGAAGGTAAGCCCGCCTCACACTGGATCTGGGTTCAGGACTGGGAGGGGTTCTGCTGCCGAGCGGACCCAGAGCCAGAACCAGCAGAAAGAGAAGCTGAGTGTTAAAACGGGGAAGAGATTTTATCGTCAATATTTTTTTGTTTTTTCTGATTTTCTTTATTTATCATCAAGTTTCCCCACAGAACCACAAATCTAGTTCTGATCCGAACCAATTTCTATCACATGTAATTTTTTTTTAGTTTTCTTCTTTTTTATGGTTAAAATTTTTTCACTGAATGTATTCTGTCAGATTTATTTACTGTTTTAAATAAATCTGACTAAAAACTGGATTTTTAGTTATTCCTGTTTCCATCAGAATTTAATAAAAAGTTCTGATGCTCATCTGATCCGGAACCGTTTGACCTCGGCCCATCTGGTCCAGAATAATAATCTGGACCACAGTAATCCTCAGGCCCTGGTTCTGGTTCTGAAATTCCCTCCAAGAGTTTTTGATGTGTTCTGGAACCAGATGATGGACCACAGTGCAACTGCCTGTCCTGGTTCTGCTGCCTGACCCGATTCTGGTCCAGAAGCTGAAGGTTCTCCAGAACTTCCTGGTGAACTGGATGGATCTGAGCAGAACCTGGATCAGTTGTCAGGAGGATCTCTGTGGTTCTGGTTCTGACCAGTCAGGCTCTCTGGATCAGAACCATTTGCCCAAGTTCAGTCAGAAGGCTCACACTGAGCATGCTCAGACCAACGGGTTGTGGTTCTGTTCTGACGTGTGGCTCCCCCTGCAGGCCGGAGAGCCCATCACCTCCACCGCTCAGGTTCTGACCGTTTCAGGTCTGGTTCCGTCGTCCAGCTACAACTGCAGCGTGACGAGCTTCAGCTACAGCTCAGCCAGCCGGCCGGCCCGCATCACCGTCACCACTGCAGGTTGGGGGCACTGTGGAGACCTTAAACATGTTTTAACCAGATCAACACAAGTAGTGTAAAAATCTGAAAGGTGTGGTGGGCTTTTTATTCTGCTTTCCTCTGAATGCAGTCTCACTGAAGCGGTTCTGGTCTCAGAGGTTCTGGCTCCTGCAGGTTTCACCAACTCAAACTTAAGGCTTTTTAAGACCAAAACGAATGAGATTTAAGACCTGCATTATTAAAACATGTTTAATAGAGTAAAGTTGCTGAGCTTCGCTCCACACAGTGAATGCAGGTTGACTTCGTAAGACAAACATCGCCCAGCAACTGATGATAAATGTACTTTTACCCTAAAAAACAAGCTAGCTAGAGTATATTAGCAGCTAGTTAGCATTAGCATCAGCCGCCTTGAGATGTATGCATTTGCCTTAAACAAAAATCCTGCTAGAAAAATAAACTACAAGAGATGAAACGGTGCTGCCACCAGAAAATGGTAAACATTTTTAAGACCAACTTCTATTTTAATTAAATGAATTCAAGTCGATTTTAGTTTTTTTTTCCTGATCATGTTGAGATGAGTTTCATCGACCTGCTGCAGATTAACCAACACTTCTAAACTGAAATATCTTTAAGGGAATTAGATTCAAACAGGAAGTTATAAATAAAGACTTCCTGTCATCTTCAGTTTGCGGAACTAGAATTTAAATAACTGATGACCATGTCTTCCCTGACATTAAATCCACTTCCTGCTGGACTTCCTGTGTGATTCATGGGCCTGATGATCTCACTGAGAATTATTCCTGCATTTGTTTAAATTCGCCTCATTAAAGCCAGCAGGAGGCTTTTATCGTGAAGGTGTTGAACAGGAAGAGCAGTGTAGGCTCCGCCTTCTGATAATGTAACTCTGTGTGTGTGTGTGTGTGTGTGTGTGTGTGTGTGTGTGTGTGCGCGCGCGCGCGCGCGTCTGCAGCCAAAGAGATGAACCCGAGCGTGGCGGCCATCTCGGCGTTGGCCGTGCTGAGCCTCCTGCTCATCAGCCTTCTCGTCCTCTTCCTGCTCGTCCTCCGCAAGAAACACTTGGAGATGACCAGGTGAGCCTCCGCATCAGCTCCGTCACCATGGCAACAGGAGGCAGACCTGTTCGTCCTGAGAGCATCTGAACCCTAATCCTAAATGTTGAAATGTTCAGAAAACAGGATTTATTAAAATACCAACAACATCAACAGAATGACAATAATAATTATAAAAATAATAATAATTATTATAATAATAATAATCTGATGTCCATCTGGTGTCTAAACTGGAAGGGAGCTTCTGCTAGAATTTTCCCTTTTAATAATTACAACAAAAACTTTTATTTTTGTCTACTAAATCAACTATTAACGCAATATTTTAATTAAGCTGTTGAATTTCTGTATAAAGCAGAAATGATTGTAGATTTAAAACCAAAACCTTTTCCGGGTTTGTCAGATTTAAAACATGAACAGCAAAGCATAACTGAACATTTTCATCTTTTTCTAGATTTGTTCTTGTGTGAATTTGGCTCATTTCTGCTTTATTTTTCCAACTTTATTAAATGTTTGTGGCCAATTCTGCATTTTATTAGAAAGCCACTGGAAGTTTTTAGTCCTGATTATTAATAAATTAAATTAAATTAAATAAAAAACCGGGATGACTTAATTAAATACTTTTAATTTCTGTCGGATTTTGCTATCATTTGTTGTGATTTTTCTTTATTTCTACTTTTTTTTACTTGGGTGTAGATTTAAGTCTCTTTGGGTTAGTAAAGATTTTGTTTCTGTATTTATAGTTTTATTTTTGGTGTTTTATATTTTATTTTAGTTTCTGTTTTGGTCGCTCTGGGTTTTTATTTTTTTGTCTTTTGTTTCATGTCATTTTTTAACTTCCTTATTTAGTGAAAAAATAAAATGAAGTGAAAATAATTGTGTTGCGTAACGTGGTTTGAATTGAGCACATAGAAGCTGATTTTCCGTTATTCTTCACTTCCTGCTGACTTCCTGTTTTTCCGTGACTTCCTGTCTGATCCCGTCGCTTCGTGTTGCAGGAACTGCAGCGCCGAGACCTTCGTTAACTTCGCCTCGTTTGACCGAGACGGGAAGCTTCCCTACAACTGGTACGCTTCTCTTCTTCTTCTGCTGCTGCTGCAGGCGGTTGGGTTGCCGTTGGCGACGGGCCGCCGCAGCATCACTTCCTCATTTCACAGCTGCACACACCCAACAGGAAACAGCCCAGTGGAGGGACAGATTGATGAGGCAGATTAGGATGTGAACTTGCACCTGCAGCTTTAATGTTGTGTGTAGCCCTTTAAGACGACGAAGGCGACGATAATGATGATGATGATGATGATGATAGATGCTGTTTGTTGAAGATGAAGGCTCGGGTCTAATCTGCAGCTTTAAGAGCCAGTTGTTCTTTCAAATACCTAAAAACAGAAATGAGAGCAGTCCATTAGTTATCTTTTCAAAATAAAAGCCTCTGAGTCGGTGCTGTGGCTGAAGGTTCTGGTTCTGGTTCTGATGGTTAATATAAGAGCTGAAAGGCAGTCAGTGAAGGCAGAACACCATCACTAAACATTTCATCAGCGTGTCGTGCTCTTATTGTGAAGGGCAGCTGTGTTTCTGTGAGGAAGAGGAGGACGAAGGTGATTTCAGTCAGAACCAGCCAAGGACTGGATGGGTCCCATTGGATCTGTTCCAGAGAGCCAACCAACATTTACTTGAACTATTCCACAGTAATGCTGATTCGGGTTTTCTGGTTCTGGTTGACGGTTTCACTCCCAGTCTGCCTCTGCTGCTTTATGACGCCCTTCCCCCCCTCGTTGCTGAGCTCATCGGAACCGTCACGGCGCCCGGGCAGGGCGTTGTGGGCGGAGCCAGCGGTGATGTCATGGCTGTTCAGTGAGGCAGCAATGCTTTAACTCTGCACTAATTGAAGCCTCTTTACTAATGGAGCTCCATGTTTTGTCCTCCCTGTCGCCCTCTGGTGTCTGTTCTCTTTATTTTCTCTTTTTGTGTCTGTTTATTTGAACCTTCAGGCGAAGAAGCCTCTTTGCCTTCCTTACCCTCCTGCCTTCCTGCCTTTGGACTGACTATCTTTTGGCTTTTTATATTAATCCGTGGTAAGTAAGCGCCTGCTGCACTTTGGGGCATGTTCACCCGCCACAGTCCATCGCTCACAGTTTGAACTCAGAGACGCTCAGATCAGCCTGGTGTGTGTTAATTCTTCCACAGACTCTTGGAGTCCCTCATGGCTCTGAACCAGGAACTGGGTTTTCCTGACGCCTCGTCTAGAAATCTGTGAATGGAGGAAATGAACTCCATGGTGTTCATCAGGGCTGCATTCTTGGCCCTCAAACACATTTATCCAGAAGTTTTTACTGTTTGCTTTTGCTTCATGGAAACCATTGAAACAGCAGGAGTTTACTTTTCTCTGCTGATCAGTTTTCTCAAATAAAAACAAACTTTTTTATATAATTGTAACTTTATAAATTGGTGATTTGGATGTTTTGGCCATTTTTCAACAGATTTTTCAAGAGAAAAGTTTAAATAACCTGAAGTTTTATCATTGTTTCTTTCATTTGGCTTTTTTAAGACCAGCAGAAACGACTTCATGACGTGAGCCAGTGCGTTCCTGTTGGATCGTTTGCTCAGTATTTCATGATTTTCTGAAAATATCATGTAAATCCTGATATTTTTGTGGCTGTTCAGACACACCAGACTCTGCAGCGTCGACATTCCTCCCTCTGGAAAGTGTTAGCATCGCGCTGAACTGTGGCGGATCGCTCCGACACGACGGCGTCCGCAGCATGATGCTGACTCTGCTTCGCCGCATGCCGTCAGTCACTCAGTAGCTCAGGCTCTGTAGATATGC
Source organism: Poecilia formosa (assembly GCF_000485575.1). Lineage (NCBI taxonomy): Eukaryota > Metazoa > Chordata > Actinopteri > Cyprinodontiformes > Poeciliidae > Poecilia > Poecilia formosa. Next base: position 8,772 of record NW_006802340.1, read on the forward strand.
ATGATCCTGGTTTCTTGCGAATCCAGAGGCATTTCAAAGTAAAAGCATGAATGGCTTAGAGTAAAGTCCAGCCTGATGGAGCCGGTGCCAGGCAGGTAATGGGTTCGGGTTCGGCCGTCTGCATGGTGGTGATCTCATGTTTGGCTTCTTCTCTGAAAGGTATCTGGAAGCCTGTGGCTGAAAAAAACGTTTCTTCAAGAAAGAAATTATTTTCTCATATTTTGTTCTGATGAAACATTTAACCGACTTGTTACCGTGATAATTAAACTTTTTTTATGAACTAAAATATAGCTAGAAAGTATAGATTTAAAATTCTGTTTGTAAAAATCAAAGAAAAACAAATCTGTTCCCAAATTCAACTTTTTAGTATAAATGAAAGTGTTTTATGATGTAAAAGCAGACAGATGGAAACTTGCAGCCACAGGCTTCCTGCCTGTGTTTCTACCGTATTTCCTCTAATAGAGGGGATTATCCCACAAATACATCAGATTTTTCA
>NW_006802341.1:0-9200 GCF_000485575.1 Poecilia formosa
ATTCCCTTCAACCTGACCAATAAAAAGCATATAGTTTTTATTTATATCCCATAGCCAACGGTCAGTCCTTGGCAATGGGATGGGTTCTAGAATTGAGATGAAAACCCTGAACGCTCCTCAAGACGACGACAGCTGCAGCTCCAACAGCAACGACTCTGACGTTCCCCAGAGGATTCCTCTCAATGGGTGAGGCTCGTTTTTAACATGTCTTCACACAAAAAAATAAAAGTTTGTCAACTCATTTAACACGTCTCTTTCTTCTATTAAAGGCAATACCCTGATGCAGATCCAGAGAGTCAAAACTTCCTCTCTGATCATAACCCAGGCAAGAAGAAGCATGAAGTAAGTTCAGGTTTATTTCTACAATGTAGTTTTTTTTTCTGCTATTTGTTTTATTCTGTTTTCTCCTCTTCAGCACCAGAAGCACATACCGAAGAAGCGCCATGCCTCCTTCGGTATGTCCGTCTTCAACCTGGGCAACGCCATCATGGGCAGCGGCATCCTGGGTCTGTCCTTCGCCATGGCCAACACCGGCATCGCCCTGTTTGTGTAAGAACTCGTCTTTTCCATCATTATCCTATTTCGGCTGAGCAGCGTTCAGACAAGTGTTTTAAGGTCTCAGGCTATGACATCCCTACGACCAGCAAGAAATTTTTAACTATTCTGTTCATACTGACTTGCAAACAAAGAAGAAAAATCTCACCTCCGAAGTAATGTGGCAACCTGAACCTGGTTATCTAAGCTTCTGTAAAAGACCATCTGGAAAAAATGTGTGTTTTTCGCTCGAAGAAAGTTATTGGAGTTTGTTTTGCAAATACGCCCCCTGGTGGCTGTTCAGTGTATCATGTTTTGTTAGTTACTAAAAAGGTTTCTGTCAGCAAAAGACTGGATTTAAAAAAAAAAGTGAATTCCTATTAGTCATTACTCTGCTTATTGCACAACTTGTATCATTTGGCACCAAAAGACCCATCAAGCATATAGTTTTTATTTATTTATTGCCAATAATCACAATTCATCTTTAACTGAAGGCCTTTTCTCTCTCTTGTGTTTACAGGATTCTCCTGGTTTCCGTTGCCATTTTCTCCTTGTATTCTGTCCACTTGTTGCTGAAGACAGCTGATGAAGCAGGTGAGCAGCAGCTCTGAGTTTCCAGCAACTTTTCATGTTTCTTCACATTTAAATGTCAAGATTTAAAACTCTGCGTTTTTTCCTCTTTTTCCAGGTGCTCTTGTTTACGAGTCACTGGGTCACCAGGCCTTTGGGATCCCAGGCAAACTGGCTGCTTCCTGCTCCATCACCATGCAGAACATTGGAGGTGAGGGACTGACCTTTAAGTATAACAGCTATGCATGTAACTATGATGCTTACATTCATCTGTTGTGTTTTTAAACTGAAACATTGATTCTCTGTGTCCAAATTGGGAGAACAAGCAGAATTAGATAGTTTTTGCATTATTATTATTATTATTTATTATTTCTGAGTGTTCTGTGGCTTTTTTGTATCTCTCAAAATATCTGAAATGACTCTGTTTTTCTAAATGTGTAAATTTATGCTAGGGATGTTGCTAACATCTGTGTATTTTATTTTTTTTATCATTATTTTATTTTGTTTTCTTCTTTTATATCTTTCATGCAGCCATATCAAGCTACCTCTACATTATCAAATATGAACTCCCCATTGTCATTCAGTCCTTTACTGGAGCAAGTGATGGGTAAGTAAACATTTGGTCATTTTAACAACTAAACAAAGAAACAGCAGAAATTGTTCTTATTAATTGCACGGCTGCTGTTCACCATTTCCCACTTAATACCTTTATAGGTTTCGTTATTTTAGAGTTAAAATTTCTAGTACAAAATCAAATTAGTCTAGAATGTGACATTCTATAATTGTCCTGCTCAACGTGGCAGCATGTTGGAATTGCTCTGTTAATTATATTCTGATTTTATTGTGGAAATTTTAAGTCTGTCTGATCTTTTCATCTTAAAAACTTTATTTCTGGCAGAAAATTAGTTATTTATGACCAAACTTGAACCCAACTAAAGCACAACAGTTGAAAAAGAGGAGAGAGAAAAACAATCGAACTCCTCCATCAATGATAATGAGCAATGTGAGTCCAATTTCATCCAGTTGTCTAAAACATTGAATGAACTTGGACTCACCCAGAGTATTGGGAATGCAGTTCTATGGAATCATTCAACTGTAGCGTTTATCTTCCAGGCTTTCTGACTCTACCAGCAGACACAGCTTTATAAAGGAACTGGATTAACTTTTCTTGTTAATAAAAGATGGCATCATCCAGGACATTACTGTGATGTGTCATCTAAGCAGCCCAGACTTTTATATATGGTTACCACTTACATGACCAATCAAGTGGTGTCTGCTTGGTCATGTGACAGTTAAAGTGATTCAGTACAGGACTATGGGGCTACATTGGTCATCTGCTTCAGTTATAATATTGGTAAATTCTGCCATAACAGCAATATATCAGATATCAACATCATCTCAAGTTTTCATATTGGTGGGTTCCAAATAATTAGTCTTCTGTAGCTTAGAAATACCTGGACAACAAATACACAAAAAAGTGAAATTATAATTGATGTAATAATAATAAAAAAGCAACAGTCTCACAAAGAAAATAGAAAAACAGTGCAGCTTGGAGAGAATGTCAAATGACTAATAAGGACGACTGTCTGATTCCATGCATAGCACCAGTCAATGTAGATAGGTGATGCCTATTGGTCTCCTGAAAAAGGATGAAAATCCAGATATGTTTTTTCAGTCATAGAAAGCCTCCCTGATTCTCTGGACAGAATGTGAAAAGTGGACATGTCCAGGGTGACAAAGACATTTGATCACTATTGGAATTAATTTTATTCAAATTGATCAGGACCAATTCCTAAGCCATCCTTGTGTTGGAGACGTCACTGCCAAACCCTCATAAAATAAGGCTGTTGTTAATTGCCTTCCTGTTTTATGCTTGTTAATGATTTGTTGCTATGATATTGCATTTCTGTGTTACTTTAAGTCTGCCACATATTAGAGATCGTCTGGTTCCAGAAGAATTGAATTCATTGACTAACTTTTCTGCCAATCTCTTCTCCCTCTTCACCTCCTGCTTCTTCTTTTCTTCTTCATTGATTTCCTCATTCAAATCCCTTTTGCAGTCACACAGGGCCCAAAGCAACATTTTCTTTTCTAGCTTGAGGTTAGCCTGAGCGCACTGTTGAGTTTTACGACCTTTTGTGAAAAATTGGTGGTCAGCTCTGAATCTGGAGAGTGACCCGACCTCCTCTGAAGCTGAAAAGTCAAGACAAGTGCAAAAATTTGGTAACACTTTATTTGAAGGGGTTTGCGTAAGACTGGCATGACACTGTCACAAACATGACATAACACCTGTCATGAACATAAAGAAGTCTTTATGACACTTTATGACACTTGTCATAAAGTGTCATTTGGTAAATAATGACACTTTTAATGCAAAGTTACTCTAAAAGTTGCATTAAAAGTCCATTAAAAATGCCAACTTTGCATGATTTTGTAAATGATAATTTAATGCAAAGTTTCCACTTTTAATGGACTTTTAATGCAACTTTTAGAGCAACTTTGCATTAAAAGTGTCATTATTTACTGAATGACACTTCATGACAACTGTTATAAACATTCATAAAGTCTTCTTTATGTTCATGACAGGTGTTAGGTCAGTCTTATGCAAACCCCTTCAAATAAAGTTACCAAAACTTTTCATTTTGACTGTTCAAACTAATTAATTATGTTTTTTCAACAGATTGTGTAACAAATATTATTCTATCAATTTAAAGATGTATTTGTATGTGTTTCAGTGAATGGTACATCAATGGAGATTACCTTATGATTCTGGTCTCGATTACTGTCATCCTGCCTCTCACACTGCTCAGGAACTTAGGTAAGGATGTATTTCCTAAGTAACAATAAAAGTTGAAGCACCAGCTTTCGGACAAAAATCATTTTTTATCTTTCCTCACTAGGTTACCTTGGTTACACCAGTGGTCTCTCTCTGCTCTGCATGGTGTTCTTTCTGATTGTGGTGAGTATAGTTTGATTTCTCCTGAAAGTTAGATTTAGTCAGTTGTTCCATTAAAGTTTTCAAATCACTGCTTATTTAGTTTTTTGAATATTGTGAAAAATATACCACAGTCCAAAAATATTTTTCTCTTTATGTTCCTGCAGGTGATCATAAAGAAGTTCCAGACGCCATGCCCTCTGCCTCTTCCTGACACTGGAAATGAAACCATGAATATGTTCAACATCACCCCCCACAGCGACAACGTCACTACAGATGATGACACTTGCAAACCTAACTACTTTGTCTTCAACTCAAAGGTAAATAAATCTCTCGCAGATTAAACAGGTTTGAATATTTTCAATAACACTCATAGAATAACGTCTAATCCTTGTATTTTTCCATCTCTCCAGACTGTCTATGCTGTACCCATCCTCACTTTTGCCTTCGTGTGCCACGCTACTATCCTACCCATGTATGAGGAGCTCAAAGAGTAAGTGCTGCTGCATGGATTTAACTCGAACTTTCTATAATGTTTAAACTAAACCAATGTTTCTTTAAAGTTTGGTCTGGTAAATAAAACTCTCCTTCCCTGAACAGCCGCTCACGCCGAAAGATGCAGAATGTGGCCAACGTTTCCTTCCTGGCCATGTTCATCATGTACCTGCTGGCCGCCCTCTTTGGATACCTCACCTTCAACAGTAAGATATACAATAAGATTTAAAAACTACAGTGTGGTAGATTTAGATGCACTTATTGTAAAACATAAATAATATAATTATTAGCTTAAGGCTGGCTTTAACGACTTCAATGGGGCTGCAAGTAAAAATGTGCTTACTTTAGCTAACTTCCACACATTTATATTGTATAATGTTGACAAATTTAACCTGTCCCTTGACAAATAAATAAAACAAAAAATAAAATAATAAATGTTTTCTTTCAAATTATCCAATCTTGTACAAAATTCTCACTTTATGGGTTCACAGGTCATTTACCTTGAATTTGAAATGTTTTAAAATGTTTTAGTAATTGTGGTTTGCAGTGTAAAGAGGACTTCAATTAAAAATCCTAATGTGTTGATTCAATGCTGGTTACACAACAGTGTGAAAACACCACCTGATGCACCTGGTGCCAGCATGTTCCTGTTTGACTTCAAATATACAAAAAAAAACAAAAAAAAACCCAGTCCAGCTAGAAATGTTTCCTGGAACATTGCAACAGTTACATAAGGACTTGGAAATCGCTCTTTAACATTAAACACAGCAGTCAAAGCAGGCAAGGGTGATAAAAGGAGATGTAAGAAAAACATGAATTACATTGCTAATATATCACTGTATTTAGTTTGTCTGAATTATAATGACAAACCCTGAATATAATTCAAAATCAACTTATTTTTGCAGCTAGTAGCATAGCTTTGCCATAGCTAGCTTAGCATTTAATCTCTAAAAAGCACAAACAATTAGCCTCTAAACAATTAGCAGTTATGTTTGACATTAATTGTAATTTTGTTTGTATCATATCTGCTAATTTGTCAGTTTGATCCTGAGCATTAAAGATGTAGAGATGGAAAAGCAAAACATTCATGTTTTATTAGATGGTTGAAGTTTTAGAATTTAGAAATATCAAAACAACATTCAATCTTGTTTTTTATTTATTTTTATGGGTTTTTTTTAAACTTTGTTGGTACTATTCAGAGAGCTGCAAGAAGGTAGTTTTATGTTCCTCTAGCAAAATGTTAGCATATACATGTTAAAGACTTGGATGAAAAGCTTCTCTTTAGCAGACCAAGTTTGGCTTCATTTAATTAATCTGCTAGCATTTTAAATTCAATTCTAAAAATTAAATATGGATTCTACACATAAAGCCCAAAAGACTTGTATGTTTATTGTTTTACTGAGTTTTAAGTAACACTCATTTATAAGTACAACATTTAGCCCACATTTATCACGTTTTATGTACTCAAAAACATTAACAGTAGCTTCAGCATATGTCAACGTTTGAGATATTACAAGAAAATTAATTTTAAAAAATCCTGTTTATAATGTACAAAAGACAGTTTATGTCTTACTCCAAAGTGTTAGCATGGTAATGTTTGAAAATTAGATATGATTGTAGCCATATCATCTGAATTTAACTAGAGTGATCTCTGTCATATTTCTGTTCAGTCCATGTGGGACCTGAGCTGCTCCACACCTACTCAGACTACTACAGGGATGATATTCTCCTGCTGGTTGTTCGCCTGGCTGTGCTGGCCGCTGTCACACTCACAGTTCCTGTGATGCTCTTCCCTGTAAGTATTCAGGGTCTACCGTTAATGATCCAGTCAGTCACTAAGACTATGAAGTCCATTGAGCTAATCTTTGTCTGGTTCTGAACAGATTCGTACCTCAGTCGGCCACCTGCTGTTCCCAGGAAAAGACTTCAGCTGGATCCGTCACATTATCATCACCCTGATCCTGCTAGCAGGAACCAACATTCTGGTCATCTTTGTCCCCAGCATCAGAGATATTTTTGGCTTTATTGGTAAATAACTGTACATGTTAATATGTATCATCAACTTTCTAACAATGTAATATTGACCTTTTGTGATTAACGGCTCAATGGATTAATTCCTCCTCCCAGGTGTCTCTGCCTCTGCAATACTGATCTTCATCCTGCCCTCAGCTTTCTATATCAAACTGGTTAAGAAGGAGTCAATGAAATCTATGCAGAAGATTGGGGTAAGACATTATTAAACATTTCACAATTTTAATCACATTTTGTTTCTGTCAGTAAACTCAATGTAAAATATTGTGTAACAACTTCAAATTAACTGAAATTNTTCAGTTATAATATTGGTAAATTCTGCCATAACAGCAATATATCAGATATCAACATCATCTCAAGTTTTCATATTGGTGGGTTCCAAATAATTAGTCTTCTGTAGCTTAGAAATACCTGGACAAAAATACACAAAACAATTGAAATTATATTTGATGTAATAATAATAATAATAATAATAAAAGCAACAGTCTCACAAAGAAAATTTTAAAAAAAACAGTGGAGCTTGGAGAGAATGACAAATGAACAAGGACGCCTGTCTTATTCCATGCACAGCAGCAGTCAATGTAGATAGATTATGCCTATGGACCTTACCAAGCTCCGCCCAGAAACGCCCTCGAAAATCCCACGTGGCTGCATGTCTCACAAACAAAGCCTCTCGGAGCTTAGTTTCTATGTAAACATGACGTCTTTCACTTCGATTGACTCTCTGCAGAGTATTTCTGAGTCGATTAGTGTAGCATTTCTGCCGCATTTTCACAAAATATCAGCCACGACAATGGACAGGGGAACCAATAAGTTCATGTCATCTTTTTTGGATGACATCAAGGTGTTTGAGCCACGCGATGCCTCCAACATTGTGCGCGTCACAGCGAATGCTACCGGTGTTATCGATCAACTGGTGGCTAAATCAACTGGTTGAAACCTATGCGCACCGCAGATGTTTCCAAATTGTAGGTAGCTGTGTCGATGCCTGTTGAAAAATGCTACTTGCGTTAAAAAAACGTTTGCAAAACTTTACTATAAATCCCATTGGACGCGAATATGTTTAATGTTGAATGTGAAAAATATGTTTCAAAACAATTTTCTAAAGAACAGCATTCATTGCGCTTCGAAAACACCGCATTTGAGCATAACCAGATCAATGAATAACAATCCCATTCGCATTCAGGTTCACCAGAATACATTAATTCTATCTCATGAATAGCCGCAATGTAAACCTAAGTGGATAGTTTCTGCTTTTTATAAGCAGCACTGATCACAAAAACATTGGAATTGACTCTCAAGTACCTGTTATGCGAGTTGCTTATATTACATACAAGCAAAAGATAAATAGTACGTGTCGCATTGTTTAGCGACACTTACTACCTACAATACGTGTCGCTAAACAATGAGGTGGTATCATTATATTTAATAAAATTTAACTCACATACCTGATGGTGTTGCTTGTGGTGTTTACGTGTCCAAATAGAAAGGAATATCAAGTAATGTCGATAAGTTGCACTGTAATAAAATCTCATCTAAATGATTTAAAGTTAACACCTAATGTTGTTGGTGGTGATATCCAAACTGACAAGCCGAAATTATAATAAACGTTCCTACATTACTGTCATATACCACCAACAGATTATGAGCCATATCTACAGTATTTGTCCGTGTGTTCTCTACTGGGAAACAGTTTGCAAGCTGTTGACGAAGGGAAATCAAATTAAAAACAGAACGAGCCGCATTAAGATTAACTAGTGACAGCCAAACAGGGTCCTCAACGCAGATGTTTGTAAAAAATTAGGTGGCTTTGTCGTTTCCTGATCAAAACGCGACAAACGTAAATAAACAGATATGAAAATGTCTACTTTCTCAAAGAGCTCTTCAAAACATAATGGTATGAAGGAACATTAAAGAATACATTAAAATGTCACTAAAATATACCCAACTTCAAAGAAGACTGTACTAAACAGAATTTGTACTACCACCCAACATTGTTAGAGTAATGACGATCATTTTACGTCTATTCAGTCTTATGTTGACTGACATGCTCTGCAAACATATCAATAAATTTAAAGAGTTATAATATCATGCAAACTAATTCATTGTTCATTTAATGGAAGCCACATTATTTCGTTTTCACTTTAAGATTTCACTTGGCTGCAGAAGCAAAGCTGTGCACCTTGGTAATCTGACAATATTCTTACAGTTAAAGTTTGTCTGGCAAACCTGTTAAACAATACTACCTCCAAAATGGTACGTGGTAGCTGCGCAGTGACGTGATATGGGCATTAGCCAATGAAACGCTGTTTCATTACCCCTGTGATAAGGTCCATTGGTCTCCTGAAAAACGATCAGTCATAGAAAGCCTCCCTGATTATCCGGACAGAACATGAAAAGTGGACATGTCCAGGGTGACAAAGATATTTGATCACTATTGGAATTAATTTTTATTCACAAACTGTTCAGGACCAATTCCTAAGCATTCCTTGTCTTGGAGACGTCACTGCCAAACCCTCATAAAATAAGGCTGTTGTTAATTGCCTTCCTGTTTTATGCTTGTTAATGATTTGTTGCTATGATATTGCATTTCTGTGTTACTTTAAGTCTGCCACATATTAGAGATCGTCTGGTT
>NW_006802342.1:0-9199 GCF_000485575.1 Poecilia formosa
ACCTGCCGCCCTGACACCAACTCACACACATCTTCATTCACAGTCTTACTTGTAAATCGATTTTTCTTTTCTTGGACGTTTTGATGTTAGCTTGTCGATGTCTCAGTTTTATTCGCTGGGAAAATCAATAAGCAGCTTGAGGCGGCTCTGCTGCTCTCTAGTGGCGAGAAGCCGTAATGTTGGCTGGTAACAATTGGAATGCATTATGGGAGATGTAGTTTATAGTCAATTCGTGCTCAAAACCTATTTTAAGTCAATCATCGGCCTATAAAACGCTGGGGGCGGGGGCACATAAAATGACATGGCGGGCCACATGTGGCCTGCGGGCCTTGAGTTTGACACATGTGACCTAGACGAATCAGCGTGACCGGCTGTGAGCCAAAATGCACAAACAATTTCAACACCTGATGTTAAAACTCCAAAACAACTCCATTGACCCCGCTTCCAAAGACAAAGCAACATGCCCGGGCCTCAAAACATTCTGACTGACACATTCTGTGGGAATCATACCTGTCAAGTTTGAGATTTGAGAATACGGGAATTGTGTGGGGGAATGCATAATACAGGATATTTACTGACAGGTTTGGGAATCCCACTGAAAAACAGACTGGCTGCACTTCAGGAACTGCCAAGGGAAACCTGACCTTCAACAACGGCTATGAGGCAAGACCAGCACATCTACCCCCAAAATTAACACTAAGAAAACGAAAGATATGTCGAAAGTGCTTATCATCGGAGATGAGGCATTAAATGGAATCAATCATTCTGTTCCTGGTCACATCTTTCTCATCATCCTCCTCCTCCAGACGGTCAGTCCTCCCCTGGACAGATGTTAAAACTGAATGCAGTTTTTTTTCTGTTCAAATTGTCAACCCTCCATGGTGGCAGGCGTATTGCTGCCAGCCACTTCATATTTTGACCCACATTTGGCCAGTGGTGGGAGGTGATTTCCACCCCTGACAGCAGGCACGTGCAGAGGGGGGGGTGTGGGTGCTTGAGCACCTGCCCCTTTTGCTCCTTGCCCCCAAGTGTCCTTTTGGTCAAAAAAATTTTTTTTTGGTGTTATTATTTCCTAAGCCCTCTTCTGACACATAACGTACTAAAATGATTTGTTTTTTGTTGGGGGTTTTTTGTACAACATAATAAGCCTTCCGGTCACCTTGTTACCTTTGACCTTTTGCCCGTGACGCATGACGCAATTGCCTCTCGCACAGTGAGATAAGGCGGCTGACTACGGAGCTGAACATAGCGAACGTTCCAGATTACAGATCAGTTTTTGGTGAAATATATATATAAAAAAACGTTTTTGGTGAATAAAGTGGAGTAGACTTGCTACTTGTCAGATGACGGAAAACGTTGAGGTATCGTTTCTGCTTCAGCACGGAGTCGCGGTTTAAGCAGAGAGGTAATGAAACACAACAGACACTGACAGGCCTCTGCGTCTGCCTTTACTCTGAAGAACTACTGAGTGGGAGGAAACAGACAGGTGAGGAAAAACTGTTCTTATCTATCGATTCAGTATTTTTATCATCTCCATAGTGGATATATGTCTTCTAATTTCCTTTGCTGCATAATTTACATTTCATTTGTTCTAATGTTAGGTAAATGTATCTTGAAGGAGAATAGCACTTAAATAAAAGTCCAACAAGGATATTCATTTAGAATTAAAAATAACTCACCCTGAATTACCAAGATAGATATAATGTATGTCATAAATGAAGGGGAAAAAACTCAACCCAGACTTTAAGTTTAGGGTCTGGTTTGCAGAGTATGAATTAATCCCCACCCCCAATTATTCAATGAAAAAAAAAATAATAACCTGAGTTAAGTAAATAAAATTGTAATCAAAACCTTTGGAATTATAATGATTCCTTTTTTAAAAACAAAAAGTTTAGTTTAAAAAACTTTTTAAAATAGTGAGATTTGTTGAGAAACAGTGACGTTCAGTTCGGATGAATGCGACCTGGACGTTAGGTCGCATTTGAATAGGATACGTATCGGATATGGGTCACATTTGAAAAAGAATCCGACCTGTGCTGTTCACACTGCCATGAAAACATCGGATACAGGTCGCATTACATCAAAAAAAGTGGAATTGAGTCACTTCAGGCTGCAGTGTGAATGCACCCTAATTGCATATGTATTAATTAGTTTTATTTTGTAATCAGGTTGCTGCGTGTTGGAGACTTCTGCCCAGGTCCCTCTTGCAAATGAGATCTGGATCTCAATGGGGTTCACCTGGTTAAATAAATAAAGTTTAAAAAAGGCATACTTTATTATCCTAAAATTTACACTGCAATGTAATTTAAAACATAATGAACTTAATAATTTAAAGTAGTGTTAAGTAAATTTTCAAAAAAATCTATTTTGAGCATATATTTTAAAATATACACAAAATATATTTTAAATATATTTTAAATATACTTGAGCAAGTGTATATTTACACTTTATTATACTTAAAGTGTGCTTTCACAAATGTAAGTATGTTTGAAATGTACTAAAGTATACTTTTTTTCACCTGGGTCACAATTCATCAATACATATTCTACATATTGTTTCTTTCCACATCCCTCATATTTATCTTTTTATCTTCCCAATTAAATATATGATAATATATATTATTTATTCTCATATGTTTCAAGATTTTTAATTAATATTGACTTTTGTTTTTGTTCCATTCTCATCTTTATTCCATGTTTTTTTTTGTCATATTTCTAGTTCTTCACTTTTATTAAATACTTTATTTGCCCTCTGCTTTCCCAAAAGGAATTCTAACAGATTACATTGTGATCACATACAATTACTACATATTGTGATGCTATTCTGATTTTCCATATTGTAGTTTTGCATTTGCTGTAAACTGTCCTTTCCTTGTGTCCAGCTGAAGGTGGTGGAGGTGGTTGGTGCCTGGTTCCCTTCAGGACTCAGTAAATGTTCAGAAGTTCTTGAGGTGATTTATTTGCTTTATCCTTTTTGTTTTAGTTTAGGAACCAGTTTCCCTGTTCAGACTGTCCTCCCTGCTGTCAGGCTTTAACATTCCCACTTCCTTTTCCAGAGTTGTTTTTGGTCTGAAATGTCTTTACAAAGAAAATAAAAAACTAGAAATAAATGTAACTTTTTAAATCGTCAAACCACGTCTCTGTTATTGGTGCTGATGGTCTTGGGTACAATTCCCATAGCGATGTTTATGACACTTTTTGGTTGCTCTGCCCAGTGAAACGTGAATTTAAAGAGCAAAGCACCAAATAAATCTTTTACCTTCAGCTGCCACAACCATTAGAAACTGAAAAATGTGTGAATACAATAAAAGGAGTCAGACTGTATTTTAAGCTCTCTATTTATTAACGTGTTAAAACATGGATAAAATATTAATAAACTTGTTTACACACAATCTGAATGAATTATATGGCAGAGTATGCAGTCAATCATGTGATTATAAAATCCAGTTGAGTCAAACTCATTTTATAATATAATTCAAATAAATTACATTACAGTTAAATTCAGTTCATTTCACAGCGACTGGTAAAAATATCATTCAAAGGAAGAAAGTTTTAGTTTTCATCCGTCCCTCATCCTCAGGATGAATGTAGTGCAGAGGTCAGAAACTCAGAATAAATCTTCATCAGAACCCAGATAAGTTTATACAGAAACAAAATATAGAATCAATGCTACATAAATATTTTATAAATTAAGGAGGAAGTAAAGAGTTGAGGCTGTTGTATCTCTTTTAGTGGCTTCATTTCGAAGAGACTCAGCTAAATATATAAAGTTTGAGTCGGCGGTACAAGATAATATGTTGTAAGTCATCTTCAGACATTCACACATTCATGCTCTGATATTCAGGATGTTAATGTGGGATTCAGCATGTTGCCCTAAACACAGCTAACATTTTAATCAAGATTTAATAAGCTGCAGCCAAAACATCAGACTCATCCAGGTTTTCTCTTTCACTGCTCCAACCAAAGCCTCAGGATCTGCCCAACAACAACTCCACCAATAGCTCCAACAGCCACTCCACCAAACGTTGCTGAAGCACCCAACCAAGCACCTTGGATCAATGAGTTGTTTCTCTCTGCCTGCCTTCCTTCATCTCCAGGATTATTACCAGGATTTTCTCTGCGCAGTCGTTCTGCTTCTTCTTCCTTGGCTCTTTGTGCCTCCCTGAACATCTCATTGGTGTAGAAACTTCCTCCATTTTCTCCATTTCGTTGAACCATCCTGTTGATCTTCTGCACCAAACCCCTGACTTGACCAGGATCCTCAACTGTGTTGTCAAAGACATGATATTTATCTTCAAAATCCTGGAAGATGGAGCACTGACTGATGATCTGTTTTAGAGGCTGGGATGTTTCTAACAGATTTTCCATCGTCATGTTTTCCTCTCTCAGCTCGTCTCCATGGGTAAACAGGACCATGGTGAATCTGGCTGCTTCTTCTCCAAACATTTTCTTAATTATTTCCACTATTTTTTCATCTTCTTCAGTGAATCTGGTCGGTTGGAGAACAATCAGGAACACATGAGGACCAGGAGCCGCCATGCTGATGCATCTAGTGATCTCTTCATCAACCTCTTCATTACCTTTACCTGTCTCAAACAGACCTGGAGTGTCAATAACAGCCAGATTTAAGCCACCAAAGCTTTTAGTTTTCTTCTGACAGGTTGTTGTCACAGAGGAAAGAGAGAGTTTAGACTGAAACAATTTTCTCCCTAACATGGTGTTTCCTGCTGCACTTTTTCCAACTCCAGTTTTCCCCAGAAGAACGATCCTGAGGTCTGCATCCTGTCCAGCTGTTGGAGAATTAGAAAACAATAGACTGAAAACATTTTTTCAGATATAAGTGGAAACTAAAAATGGGTTTAGTGAGACCAAATGTTTCATGGCTAGATTTATTTATCTGGAAAATAATTTAGGTAGATTACAGAACTAAATAACTAAGAAAAAGTTAAATCCTATGCCGATTGTCATTTCTTATGGAAATTTGTTTTAGCAAATATTTTGTAAATAAATAGTCTTATAACCACTGAAGTGTTGGATCATTTGGAAAACCAAAACAATAAATGCACCAAACATAGAAAATGTTCACATACCAGCTGAGCTACCTCACGGTTTTTTGTATATTGATAATTTAATATCCTTTAACAAACTTAGTCTGTACATCATTCAATCAGATGAAGCTTTAATGTTTGGGGGAAAAAACATTAAAGCTCATTACTTTAACCTCGACTTCCATCAACTCCTGAGCTGACATATGGGCGTAAAATCCATAAACATCATCTAAGCGTCTACTTTAAACTCAGTTGACTGATGATGATAAAGCTTGTTTAGTGAGCGTGGGGATCTATTTTCTGCTGTCTGATACTTAGTTGCTTCCTTAGATTGTTGTCGAAAATTAGACTTTATTTTCCACCAACTTACCTGGCAAAATAAAAAAATAAAAGTAACAACACATTATATTCCACAATCTTACAGATTATTTTTTCCACAGGCCTCCCTAACTCTTCTCTGAGTCTGAGATCTCGTATTTCTTTTTCATAATGTTTCTATTATTGGAATGGAAACATCACAACGGATGTCTTCTGCTGGTTATCAGATCTTAGGTCATGTAGAGGAACTGATAGAATGCTACTTCTCTGTTAACTCAGGTCAGCAGGTAGGAAACATGGACCTGAAGTACGACTCGTTCAAAATATTTTGCCTATCTTCTTTGCCTTCTTTGCATGGCTGTCTTTATCTGACAGCAAAAATTATCAGCTCTGGGCAAAATATAGAGGAGCATTTGACCCAGACCTGTAGATGGATATGAGGTTCAAAGTTGTTGTTTTTTTTTTTTGTTTTTTTTTACATCAGTTGATTGGGGGAAAAAAAACATTGTCCACAGATGCATAAATACTGAATTTGGGCCAGATGAGGCACAAAAACAGAATTATAATTTCATTTTCAGGCAGATTTCTCTATGACCGGGCCTGATCACAGCCAAAGCAGGTTGTTTTGTTTATCTTTCAAACAAAAAAAAGCTCATGATCCCAGCCTGACCCTGAGCTGGCATATGGGCATAGAACACAACAGATCTGAATGCTGGACCAACTGACTTTTAAATAATGTTAGACTTTAACAGTCTGGCAACTTTAAATAAAGGTTAGTAGAGCTGATAAAACCTTCACTCACTCTATCATCCGAGTTAACTCTGTGGTTTTAACATTGGATTAAACCTGCAAAATTTACATTGAAGATCTCTAAAACATCTTCAAAGGCTCTTTGGTTCTAGAGTTCAAAGAACCAAAGAGCCTTTGAAGTTGACAAAAAGTCATTGAAATATCTAAACATTAAAAAAAATGTAAGACTAGTTTTTAAAAATATTTTCTCAAAGGTAAAAAGAAAATACCTTCATGGCATAGAAAACAATTGTTGTCTTTGCAAACAAGCAGAAAACAGCCGTCTGTTATCGCTGTTACTTGTTAAATGTTGGAGTTAGAAGGTAATTACATTAAGGAAAATACTTTTTAGTATTTTTTTTTAGATTTAATGAATATCAAATGGTTAAAATGCTGTTTCTGTACAAACTCTTAAAGATTCATTATTTAAATGTTTTTCTGGTAAATAATGTTTCCCCATGGACATTATAATGAGTGAAACTTCTTACCAAGTCGGTCGTAGCTGTTGTTGGCCATTTCCTCTGTTCTCTTTCAGGTGGTTGATTTGTGATGTTTTGCTGTTGATGACTTGGTCGTGGATAATTTTACTTTTTAATTCCTGCTGTTTTATAGTCTGACTCCAAACTCCTCCCTCTGAATCCGACTGCAGTCACAGTCAGAACCAGACAGGACACTTTAAGTGGAATGTGATGAAGGAATGTGACAGCTAAAAGTTTCAACAAACACAGATAGATCAGCTCATATGATAGAAAGTTATATTTAATTTAGCAAAATTAGTTTATAATGAGGTTTTCATCAGTTCAATAAAATATTTTACTTGTCCATTAAAGTGTCCGCTGTTTTCAAAATGTTTCGGTCACCTATTGTAACTGTACTTCCTCTGGTTTTTGCTGCTGCCTGTTTTAAGGCAACTGAGAAGTAATGTTGCAGGGATAGTAACTCCAATATGACGACACAGACACGACTTTTTCACAACGTTTAGCCTTGGTTTATTTAACACCTTGAAAACTGCAAAAGCTTTAAGCCCTTTACTGACTTATAAAAACACTGTTCTGGTGAACTGCTAGGTAACCACTCCCCTCTGCTGCACCTTTCTGCAGCTCCTCTCTGCTTGTTAGTGAGGAGAACCAGGTGGACTCAATCTCCTAGCAATCAGAGTGCAGCTACTTTTGGTGTGACTGACCTGTCACTCCTGTTTGACAGCATGAGACGCAAACAGTGCTGGTAGCCTGTAAATTCAGAACTGTGTAAACGTTCCTACAAACTGTGAAAGACGGCCGGTAAGCCTCGCAATGCTGTTGCTCATTGCTGAATTTCATTGGGGCAGCAAATGAACTCTGATTGATTGTTGTATCAAATTGTTTAATCTTATTAAAGTCAAGCTAGTAAGTTAAAAAGAAAAAAGGAAGAAAAAATACACTTGGTGTTTATTGGTTAAAGTAGAAAGAAAAAAAAATGTTGGTCAGAATGTTTGTGAAAATATTTAACAAAATGTTGATAAAAATGCTAATTTATTTATTGCTGTTGAATTTTACTATAAAATATTTATTATACTTTTGAAATAACTGGTTTAAAGGGATAGAAATCTGATTATTCACAATGTATTTATTTTGTTAATTTCAGAATGTAATAGATGTGTTTCTGTTTCTTTTTAGGTTTTTCACCTGTGTCCTATGGGCTATGTGCAATGTGGACCATCATACAAAAAATAAAGATGAGTCAACTAAATTAAAGACTCTGAGTAAAATCCAGTTCAAACTTCACAGTGGAAACTATCCCTTTCAAGTGGGGAATCGCACAGCAAATCAAACCTTAAAAACTTGACAAACACGTTTGATCAAGGCGTTACCTCGGCTGCCTGCCACTTCAGAGATTGTAGGCAAATATGTTCACAGTGTTGTGCCCTTTAAAGTTAACATATAAAATAATTAGAACAACACAGGTAACAAATTTACCAAATATTACAACATAATAATTACAAAATACCATTTATAGCTGGCAAACTGACCAAGCTGCTGCAGATATATCTCTGTTCACGTTTCTCATCTTTCTTATTTTCATACAAAAACCTTGTGATTATAGCGATGCAACAAAAATAGTCCTTTTGTGGCAAAATTACTAGGCAAAATAAAACATATTTTCAAAACGTGATAAAAAACAAATTAAAACCAAAATATTTTAACTGTCAAAAACAAATTTTTTAATCCTTTCAGTGATACAAGGGTGGCAAAAAGAAAACATGTTTTTGTTAATTTACAAAATAAATATTATGTTTTTTCATTCATGTAACCAAACAGTTACTTTAAATTTTCTTTTAAGCATTTTTAAAATATGACTACTGAGAATATCTTGGTGATCCCTAAAAATAACCAATCAGAGCCAGGAGGAAAGTCCTGTCAGTCAAGTTTGTGTACTCGCTGCTCAATATGCTAATGGCAGAGAAACAACCTATAGTCCCACGAAAACTTTTTATCCGCCATCATCAATGGCAATGCTAACTACCCTTAGCATCCACGAAAGGATCTATTGTGGTGAACCAGATATAGTTTAGTAAAGAACAAGGGGGATGGTCTGAATAGCACATACACTAGGATGATTGACCGTGCTAAGTCCCTTCTCCTAGTTCTGACTGAGTGGTGTATTTCTGTAGAGGAGATGGATTTTTTCAAAGTTCTTTTTTTCAGTATCAGTCTTATACTGTCACAACATGATAATTTCAACATAAATGTAAAATATATGTATATATCTTTTCTAAAAGTTACATACTGCAGCTTTAATAGCAGAATATATTGCTCTAAGCCAAAACAGGTGCATGAACCAGTTTCATTTTCATTTCCTAAAAGTTTGCATCTGATTTACCAGCTGATTTTCCTGACTGGCTTCTCATTCAAAGACTTTCCATCACATGACCATAACATTCTACTTCCTTCAGCTCCTTACAAAATACATCTTAAATGTCAATCACTGTCATTAAATAAAGAAAGAACGTTGTTAAAAAAAACATTCCTACGGTATTATTCTGGCATTTGGTCAATTAAAATAATT
>NW_006802343.1:0-9140 GCF_000485575.1 Poecilia formosa
GGAAACGGCACACTGGGTCACTGGATATGTGTCAAACAAATAGACAAACAGATTATTGCTTTCTCTATGTTTGATAGATTTACATTTATAGTCTTGCAATCTGTACCACTTAAACATTTTGGTATGTTTTAACCACATACCTCAAGGTATTTTATTTAGATTTTATGTCTGACACAAGGTACACACATCACTGTGAAGCAAAAAGGAAAGGATGAATATTTGCCAAAATATTTGTCCAGAAGAATCTGAAAAGTGTGGTGTGCCATGTCATGCTTTGAAGGCAGAGTCAGAGTGGTTGGAGAGGATCTGTGAACCTCTGTTCTCAAGTTTTGTCTCATTTGGATTCATGTTCAAACTTTGACAGGGGCCATTTTGATAGATGGACATTCTTCAATCTATCCCAGGATTTATAACCTGCGGCTCCGAATTTATTTATAATTCTCTTTGGACTTTCCACAGTGGCTTTGAAGAACTTTTGCTAAAAATAAAAAAGAACCAGCTATTGTTTCTACATTTAGATATACAAACACACTTTTAACAATTTTTCACCTTTTCTTGACAAAAGTTGCATTGAATTTCAACAAGGAATGATACTAAAAATACATGAAAATACTTTCTTAAATCTGTTTGTGTCATTATGTTGGAATCTATGTGCTTTTTCCATCCCTCAAAAAATAGATCCTTCCTATTTTTGCTCATTTTTATGTTTATCTTTATAATTCTCAAATGGAAATAAAATTGAGGTTCTTTAAAAATGACAAATTTGTTATTGTAGATATTTGTCTGAAACATTTTTTTTTGTTTCAAAAAGTCATGTAACATTTGTAGCTCAAAATGAAGGCTAGTTGGCCTGAGGGTACAAAAAGCTTTTTAGGTTGTAAAGGTTGAAGACCCCTGATCTAAACCATTTTGTCTCTTATTGAATATTTAGGATCATTTTTATGCTGCAAGGCGAATCTTTATCAGGTATTACATTTTGTGCAGCCTTCTTTCTGGATTATCTTGTATATAGTTTCACTCATCTTCCTAACCAGCATAACACAGCCAATATCCTTAATCTGTTTGCATAATACATTTTGCAAAAGAAACATTTTTTATTCATTTATTTATTTATTGTAAATAAATGCAAACACTGAGAATGTTGTTTTGGCACTCTCTTTTCCAACTGCTTTTTTATTTCTAGCAAAAAGCCATCCATGGAGGTGGTTTGCCACAGTGGGGTACATACAGCCTGGATCTTCATTGTTACGCCATTTAAACACTGTGGAGGTAGAGTTTAACTTTACCCAGAGCCAGCGGTTAATGTCTGACCTGTGGTGCTTATTGCAGCTGTGCACACTCGCTGCTGCAGGACTGGACACTCTACAAAAATGCTAAACTGCAGCATAATAGCAAAGAGGCGAAATGAGATCTTTTTAAGCAGTCCATTCAAATGGAAACCTGTTAAACGATTAGCTTTTTCTCTCTTGCTCTCGACGAAGGCAGACAGTTTTTTCCTCTCCTCCCTCCCTGCCCTTGCCTGCCCTGCTTGCTTTGTTTTTGTTCTGTCTTTTTCTATATTTGTGGAGCTTTTCTTTGCACATCCTCCGAATCTACAAATGATGTATTTGGTCAACCGATCTCTCAATGCAATTGATCAAATTTTCGACGAGAAGACTGGGCACAGGAGAGCCCTCTTGTCCTATGGGGACACACCCAGTGGGATTCACCCTGGATTTATTCATGATAACAAGATTTCTGCTATTTGGAGCTTGCGGATACCTGGTTTATCGACAAATTTGTGACGGACTTGGCCGAACTAGCGAACACTCAGACTGTTGGTGTGGACAGAGAGGCAAGTTGGATGCGAGACTCACAGCCCAGCTGAGGACTCTAAAACTCACTAACGGGATGGAATCGATCTTGGAGAAGTTGCTAGTTTCGGCTCAGTGGAACGACCAAGCTAATTTGGATAATTGGGAAATGAGATGTATCGGAGAGACTTTAGGGAAGATTGAAATTTATAATCTTCTCGACCTAAAACATTCTGTATCTGAATTGGCTTTCCCTATGTTGCCTTGGAAGGGCTGCATATTTCCAATCTCCTTGAAGATATGTAAACATAACACTCCTTCCCACTTCACCCCCTCCTGTTATCCATGCAGCTGTGGAGCTGAGTGCTCACAAGGACATTCCTAGATAACAACGCCTTTATCGGACTTCTGCCAGGAGGCTGAGCTATGTGGTTTCATGGCCTGGTGACGTCACCACCTTCACTCATGTCTGTTTTGCCCTTTGTTTTGTCTGAATGTTCCCATTTGCCCTAATGTGTCCTTACCTCTTTTTTTGTTTTATTTTGTTAGAAACTGTGGAGTACTCCCTATTTAACCCAAAAAAGGATTATTTTAGTTATTAGTAATATTAGAAATTGTGGAGTACGCACTATTTAGATCAATATTATACAGCCCAGAAATGGAATCAGAATTAGAATCAGATTCTATGTACGAACATAGAATCCAGTAATACTTAACAGGAACAGTCACCACTTAATTACTTTTATATTGCTACTTTTTAGAAACTGTAACTACTCACTTTACACCAGAAAAGGATTTAGATTAGTCATTTTGCTTTTTTAAATTCTTTTTCTTTCCTTTGGTTTGTTTTTGTTTGTATTTTCTTTTAATTCATGTAAAGCCTTTGAATTGCCTTGTTGCTGAAAATGTGCTATATAAATAAAATTACCTTACCTTAGCCTGTGGATATCACTGATCATTGCTCCAAACTGCTATTTAACTCTAAATCTATCTGTGCTAGTTTGGTTAAAAATACATCTGAAATGGGAGTTACAATTTCTGCTCCAATTCTGCTCTGATAAGAATAAAAGACTGCTAATCCATTTTAAAGTGGTACATCACCTGCTCTATTCTAAGGCACGGTTCAGTAAAAATATTCCCAAATCGTTCAAGTGGAGTGAAAGTCTGCCTCATCTCCCTCTTTTAAGTGCTAGCTGTAAAAGATGGTTTCTTTTTTACATCTCGAAAAAATACACTACACTCTCAATAATAATGTACCCAGATATGTTAGGATGTGGGGGCCATTCCTCCAACATATGAGTGTTTCCATTGGTGAAGGTCACAGGTAGTGGCAGCCTTGCTCCCCCTTTTTATCCCTGCCTGTCAGGTTTGCTGTAGCTTGACCCACCAGTTGGTGCACATGTGAGTTTGTATATTTTGCCTTTCATATTCCCAACAGTCTGTGGTGGAGCTGAATATATATATACTTTTTTCATTTTGTTTTTGTTATTCTTTTATCCTCTCATTTTCAAAATTCCTTAATTTGTTGACTCAATATTCTGGGGTGGGTGGGATGGGGTATTGCTTTTCTTTTCTGTGGACCATGGCTGTTTATTTTTCTGCAAGATAAATGACAGTTGGAATCTGGAATCTGTTGCAGCTGTGATTGCCGCATGGACTTGTTAACAGACGAAGATGATGTAGAAGATCCCAGTGGTGTAAGCGTCAGCCCACACTGACTGGTCTTAGCAGATTGATCAACATTTTGAATGCATATGTATCCTGATAGCTGTCCTGCTGCTTTGTTGATAATTTGCTGAAAACAATAAATATACATCTAAAAAAATATGCATCTGATAATGCTTCTCACTGTTAATGCCAATTTTTTGTTTATGGAAAAGTAGATAATGGGGCTTGCCATTTTCTTTCATTATGCACTTGAATAAGAATAAAGAAAAGGAATTTCCTTCATAAACCTGTCATAGGAATTGTCAGGAACCAGGGTTTTTTTTTTTTGTTTTTTTGTTTTTTGTTTTTCCCTTCCCTCCTCTACCACCAGAGGCCGCCTGTGGGCCGGCCCCTGGAGAAGTGCGGTGGCAACCCCGTGGACACACCTGCGTAAGATCTACACAGCTGTGGAGCTACATAAGGAGTGGATGGCCGACTCTCCAGTGCCTGAGTGTTATCCTATTATGGTAACCAGAGCCCCTCGCAGACTCAACCCGAGTATTATCCTCGTTGTGTTGACTTTTCGTCGAGATTTTTTCCGTCTGAGTAATTTTCTTCGTTGCTTCCTCTTCACCAGGTTATCTCCAGTGATCCCCTGAGGAAGCTAACGAACGCTGAAGGCATCTGGATTCCTCCGTGAGCTTTCCCTGTGACGCATGAGGTTGTACCCACCGGTTGCTCGAATCCTGGAAGCTCAATCCTCCTGGTCCGTTGTGATCCACCTCGAGACGCCACAGGTATTACCTGTCGCTTGCCCAGCTTCGGAGATCCCAGTTACGTCTGGACCCTGTCGGCCTCCCGCCTCCACCTCCGCAGACCAAACTTACCTGTCCGCCCTCCAGCTCCGCCACCCCCATTCCGAACCTCACCACTCTGGACCCCGCACAATCCTCCCCGCTCAAGAGAAGCCTCCTCTGATTCATCCATTCAGTCCCAGAGCCGGACACCAGCTCAAATTAAGCTCCGCTATTATTATTGTATTTTCCCCCACTGATCCCGAACGCAACACTAACCACTCTCTCTCGTTGACAGAGGACCGGATTTTCCCCCTTTTCCCCGGAGCACAATCCCTCACTTATTTGTTTGTTCAATAAACCATCTTTACTGATTTCATTGCTCTCCTGTGTGTGTTCCTGCATGTGGGTGAAAAAAACTGGTACCCATCATGACAGGAATTTAAATGTCATTGTTTTTTTTTTTTTAAAAAAACCCAAGCAAAAATTTCTAAGCACGTTACATGATAGAGCCAATCTATAAAATATCATATCAACCTATAACATTGTTCAAATTCAAGAGAATGCAATCATGTTTATCCTAATAGAAGGTACAGACATTTGTTTTCCATTTTAAATCATTTTCCTTTTTTTAACAATTCTTTTTGGTCAAATTTGAGGGTTTTTCTTCAATAGCTTCCAAGTTATGTGATCTGTTGACTCAAAATCACTTTGAAATTGTTCTATTAGTCTGCATAGATAAGGTACAGTCATTTGTTTTTCATTTTAAGCCATTTTCCTCTTAATTTTTTTTGGTCAAAATTGAGGGTTTTCAATAGCTTCCAGGTCATGTGACCTGTTGACTCTGAACCAGTCTGAAATCGTTCTACAAATCAGTAGAGATGAGGCACAGTCATTTGTTTTCC
Organism: Poecilia formosa; assembly: GCF_000485575.1. Lineage (NCBI taxonomy): Eukaryota > Metazoa > Chordata > Actinopteri > Cyprinodontiformes > Poeciliidae > Poecilia > Poecilia formosa. Next base: position 5,140 of record NW_006802343.1, read on the forward strand.
ATTTTAACTTTTATTTTTTAACAATTTTTTTGGGTCAAAATTTAGTATTTTTCTTCAATAGCTTCCAGGACTTGTGACCCATTGACCCAGAACCAGTGTGAAATTGTTCTAGTATCCTTTATAGATGAGGCACAGTAATTTGTTTTCCATTTTAATGCTTTTTTATTTTTTAGCAATTTGTTTTGCCAAAATTTAGTATGTTTTTGCAATAGCTTCCAAGACGTGTCCTATTGATTCAAAATCACTTTGAAATTGTATTACAAATCTTTAGAGATGAGGCACCCTCATTTTTCCCCAATTTTAGATCTTTTTCCATTTTTTTTTACACAATTTAAATTTACAAATTAAAAAATATGTTTAAAAGCTTAAATTTCATGTGACTCACTGACAAGGAATAAAAAGGGTGAAATTGAATAAAAATGAGTGTGCCCCACCTATCCAGTCTAGTAGAATAATTTCACATTGATTTTGAGTTAATAAGACCCAATTAACTTATGGGTCTTATGACCCATAAGCTATTGAAGAAAAACCCTCAATTTTGAGCAAAAAAAAATCCTAATAAAAGGAAAATTACTTAAAATAGGAAAGCAAATGACTGTGTCTCATCTATACAGGCAAGTAGAACAATTTCAAAGTGATTCTGAGTCAATAGGTCACATGACTTGGAAGCTATTGAAGAAAAACCCTCAATTTTGACCAAAAAAATTCCTAAAAAAAGAGGAAAATTACTTAAAATAGGAAAACAAATGTCTATGCATCATCTATACAGAGTAGTAGAATGATTTCAAAGTGATTCTGAGTCAATAGGTCACATGATTTCGAAGCTATTGAAGAAAAACCCTCAATTTTAACAAAAAAAAAACCCTTAAAGGAAAATGACTTAAAATAGGAAAACAAATGTCTGTGCATCATCTATAGAGACTAGTAGAATTATTTCAAGGTGATTCTGAGTCAAGAGGTCACATGACCTGGAGGCAATTGAAGAAAAACCCTCAATTTCTACAAAAAAAAAATCCTAAAAAATGGAAAATAGCTTAAAATGGAAAACAAATGTCTGTGCCTCATCTATGCAGACTAGTAGAACAATTTCAATGTGATTTTGAGTCAACAGGTCACATGACCTGGAAGCTATTGAAGAAAATCCCTCAATTTTGACCAAAAAAACTTAAAAAATTGAAAATGATTTAAAATAGAAAACAAATGTCTGTGCCTCATCTATACAGACTAGTGGAACAATTTCAAAGTGATTCTGAGTAAATAGGTCAGATGACCTGGAAGCTATTGAAGAAAACATATTATTTAATATTAATATTATTGAAAATATTGTATGACTTTAAGATTTAATACATTATATTGTGTCTCATGTAGAAGCATGAATTAGTACTGACAATTAGTTAGTTGGTTACAATTCAAGGCATTTATTAACATTTGTTTGACAGGAGTGCTTAGTTCGGTAATTTGTTGACAGTCCCCAAGTCAACCTTTGAGCACTTGGGCCAGGAGCGGTGGAGATCAGCTGAACGACATTAGTGTTCATAAATCGGATCAACCTTGAGCTAAATGTCAGTTACTCCGCGGAGCTCGGGCCGGGAGCGGTGGAGAACCGCTGGCCGACATTAGCGTTTATAAATCGGATCGATCTTGGGCTAAATGCCGCTTACTCCACGGAGCTCGAATATCGAATATCCAACTTGAAACTAACTTCACTGCGGTGTAAGAGGCGCTGAATCCTGAAACTTAACTCAGTACCTATTCTGTCAGCTATTGGATTTGTTGTTACTCGGTTGTTATGGCAACTGAATCTGCGTGTAAAGCATACATTTGGTCCAAACAAATTTTTCCAGAAAATGGAAGAAGATGAACTAGGTGAGTTCCTGAGTGTTGAAGAAGATTTTAGGTTATAATATTTCTTAAGAAAACTCTTTGGCTCGATCTTCTTCGATCCCAGGTTCTCCCGGCAGGCCACGTGTAGCCACACACCCTTCTTGCATCTTGACAAAACTAACAGAAACTAAACTGTTTATAGATTTGTATCATGGAGAATTGATCAAACATCAGTTTTCTAATCTTTATTTTAAGTCGTATTTAATAGATATATCTAATAACAAATGATGGTGCTACTAATATTTTCTAGACCTTGTCCTGTATTGGGATAAAATGGTTTTCTGGACACAGTGAATCACATAGCGACCAATAGGCGCTGTCCAGTCCAGTAATACACATCAGTTAGCAGGAGTATGAAAGACGTAAAAATAATTAACTACACTACATTAAGAAATTGTATTTAAGTCTCAGTGCTACATGAAGCTCATTTTGAAACAATGCAAGTTAAAAACAATATTTTGTGTATATATATCCCTCCCCCCCTCTTCCCACCCCATAAATATTTTTCTAGATCCGCCCCTGACTTCTCCTGTATTGTTTCCCACACAGACAAATGGCAGTTCAAAAGATCTTAGCAAACCATCTGCTTTAACTACAGGTAACATAAAGGTCAATAGGCCAGAATAAGTTGCTGATTTTAAAACTATAATTAGGCTATTTCAATCAAGGCATGTTAAGTTTTAAAACTAGCATACTTTAAATTTATTTTCTTAACATGAGACAGTTCGAATTGTGTAAAAATGTTAATAATTCATCAAAGGGAAACTGCAAACTTCTGCAAAGGCTACCGGAATAGGGGCGTTGCGTGGCGCAGTAGTTAGCGCAGCGCGGTGCCCCGCATATAAACTTTATACCGCCGTAGTTCGGAATCCGACTCTCGTCCTCTGGTTCGCTTGTCTCTCTCTCCTGCCCCTTCTCTCTGCAACCTTTCTGTTGGATTGTTGTCATAAAGGCCAATAGTGCCAAAAAACTTATTTTAAAGAAAGAAAAAGACTACCGGAGTTAATGTGCAACAAAGTGGTATGATGTCGGGCTTTTCCTCCATCCAATTGATCAGCGCCACTTTGCCATTGAAGCTTCTAACCTGGCAGCTTTACGCTCTTATAAAAATACAATTTGACAACATCTGGAAATGAAGTTAAAGCTTCAATCTGAGGATCTGATAGAGGCGATGTTCCGCAGGCTGCATGTTGGTTCATCCCGCAAAAAGAGCCGCTGCTGAGTCAGCGAAGCGTCCTTTTGCGCATTGGGGTGAGCAGCAGGTGGCAGCGCAGAATTTAACAATAACTAAACTAAACATTCATAATAACTTTGGGTTGTGATGCACAAACCAAAATCACCGTTGTGTTACTGGTCAGTGTGATAATTTGACTATATGCAGCTGTCCAGCATATCATCAGTCCTAGTCGGTGTTCGAGGGGGAAAAAAAGTCACACCTGACTTGGTGCAACTTTTCAGACTTTAATCTGCTGCTGACGAAGAAGTGTGGGATGATGTTCTGTTTCTTATACGTTTATTCCTGCATAAAAGACTTAAAGGGCTTTTTTTGTCAATATTTGCTGTGAATATAATACAACCTTTAAGTTGATGTGAAGTTCACGTTTCTATGACATCACTGCAAGGAGTCGACTTCTACTCGACTTTATCATTTTATAGTCCACCTTAAAATATATGAAGTCTATCAACTCCTAATACGTATATACATAATGACGCCCCCTTAACAATTTCGCCTGCCCCCTCATGTATCCATGGCTAGAACCGGCCACGTTACTAACTATTCAGTTTTGCCCTATTTATTCTGAACATAGCAAAGGCAGTTTCAGCTGTTAATATATCATTAAGTCTGCAGTAATTCCTCTTGTTGAACAAGCATGTGGTGACAGTAGAAAGGAACCACCCCTGCCCATTTCTTCATTTCCAATTTCAAAAAACAAAATGAAGAAAAGCTGAATGCCTGTGTGAGAAAAAAAATCCAAAGCTGCAGGTTCACCGTGAAATATGTAAAGAAAGTCCTCAAGTCTATAATCTGGTGTTAAAAAAACAATGCTGTTTTTCTGGCCTTATTAATAAAAACATAAATTTTGCTGCCAGAGTCCTGAGCAAAACCAAGAAAATGT
>NW_006802344.1:0-9118 GCF_000485575.1 Poecilia formosa
CTCAGCTCCCAGTCCTCCAGTCTCAGAGAACTGGACCTGAGTAACAACAACCTGCAGGATTCAGGAGTGAAGCTTCTCTCTGCTGGACTGAAGAGTCCAAACTGCAACCTGGAAACTCTAAGGTAAAATGTGACCAATCCTGGTGAAACCAGATTTCTGTCCATTATCTGCTGTCAAGAGATTATGTAATTATTATTTCAGTAACAGATTATAATATTAACAGATATCTTACTGTGACATGGCAAACCATGCTAAGTCTCAACAAAGGAGCATTATTGCTTATCCTTCCTCCAAATAGCTGTTAGAATTTCTCATCCATCCTACAAATGACAAATGTTGATTTTTATTACATACAAAATGAAACGGTTTTATTATCATTTCATGTTAATAGCAAGTTGAGTGTTTTCTTCTTATGAGGATAAAATGCATTATTTAAGTATTCTTTGTTTCATTTAGCACAGTTTATCTTGAAGGCCTGCCACCTTAGAAAGAGGATGCTTTTTATTTAAAGATGTCATGATCCGTGTTTCTGTGTGTTTATTTTTGAGTCGTTTCTGTGCTTATTGTTATCCTTTTCCCTGTGTGTCTCTGCGTCTTCCCTGTTGATTGTTCCCCGTTGATTGTCTCCCAGGTGTGTCTCTTTCCCTTGATTACCCCGTGTGTATTTATGTCCACCGGTTGTCTCTGTCTCTTGTCGGGTCCTTGTCTGAGGTCTAACGTCGTGTGTATGTCACTCCTTGTTTGACGCTCCAGTAGAACTTCTAAGTCCTGGATAGCGTCAGCTCTATTTTCCAGTTTTTAGTGTATCAGTGCTACCGGTAATTAGCTGCCCGCTAACTTCTCCGCCGTGCCGCCTGTATTGGACTGTTGAGCTTCCGTCATTAAACATCACTTTATTCATCATAACCTGGGTCTCAGCATCTCTCCTCACCACCTCAAACCACCACGCTATGAAAAAATAATATTTATGTCTGTCCATTTGTATATGTTCTATGGTGTCTTATAAGCTTATGTGGGCTTGGCTCCTGTAAAATCATGTATGACACATATGAAAATACAGACTACTACCACTCATGAAAATGTCCAGTTCAGAACTTGGGCTCTACCTCAATGTTCTCATCATGTGATGAATTGTGTGTCTGCAGCTTATCAGGCTGTTTGGTCTCAGAGGAAGGCTGTGCTTCTCTGGCCTCAGCTCTTACCTTTAACCCCTCCCATCTGAAAGAGTTGGACCTGAGCTACAATCATCCAGGAGACTCAGGAGTGAAGCTGCTGTCGGCTGGACTGAAGGATCCAGACTGGAGACTGGAAGCTCTCAGGTATGGAGGAACCTGCTGCAGGAGCAGAGAAGGTCTGATAGAGGAGGAAGAGGAGAAACGTCTTTAGTCTGATGGGAAACATTTAGTTTGAAGAGAAATATTTAGTTTTCACCCATGTTATTTATAAATTAATGGACAACATTATAAATGCCATGTTCAGCTTTAACCGTCTGACCCACATGCAAAATCAACAGTTTGGGTAAAGATATGGGTTTTATTTTCTTTAAAAAAAGACAATTCTCCTTGAACCTTCTGGGAGCAGTTGTCTTGTGCCTGGAATGAGAGCAGGGTTACTGGCGGCCCAAAATGTGGTGATCAGAGATGCAATATGGAACAGCTTACTTTAGAATGGTTCTAGTTGAAGCGTGGGGGAATGTGCCAAGGTCCAGTGTGGAGAATGGTTCACAGAGGTTCCTGAGATGAGCGTGAGGATGGTGATGACTGGGAGCCAGAGAAATGATGGAGTGGTGTGGCGGAAGCAGCGGGCAGGCAGATTTGCAGGTAAGAACCACAGGAGGATAAAACAATGGAACCAATCCAGTTGGACAATCCAGAGGCTGACCTGGAGGCGGCAAACACAGGGACTATGAAACCACTGGAAAATACTGAAGAGACGGAGCAAAGAAACTGATACTGTAGACTACAAGAGACGGCTAGAGAGACTATTGGTGCACGTTGATCATCCAGCACTGAGTGAAGGTTCTGGTCCTCCTTTATCCCCAACACTGATGAGGCTGATGAGATCCACCTGTGTAGGCTGCCCAGGTTCTTCACCAAGATCTTCGCTGGAAGAGATGCATCACTCACACTCAAACACACATACAGGAAGCCTGACATATTTTGTCTCTTATGACAGTTTGATAACAAAATTATTTCTGGTAATTTTTGCTTTGTAACTCTGTAAATAGCTGCCCATTGAAAGCTGTAGGAATCTTTCACATGGTGCTGAACAAACCTGGGAAACCAACCCATCTACTGGAACCACAATGACCTGGTAGTCAGAGCAGCAGGGGGCCAAATATAGCTCCATGTGGAACCAAGAGGTTGGAGAGAGAAAATCAGTTTAAACTGTTTCCTATCAGAGTTCAGTTTGTCTCTCTGTCTTCACAAACCAGGAGCATCATGGGCGGGGCTTCCACTGATTGGTCTACTGAGAAAATACCAGGAGCTGATTGGCTGATGGACAGGAAGTTAAAATATGCAGATAAATGACATCATAAAGTAGATATTATTGATACTGAAGAGACATGGCTGAGAGCAAATGTAGATTTTAGAATAAGTGAAAATGTTTCAATGACAGGAAGAAAGGAAAAGGAGGAGGATGGGCAACATCTAGAATAGATCATCTATGTTCAGAGAAACGTAGAGGAACTGATATAGAATATGTAGCAATAGAAACAATAATAAATGAGCTAAAATGAACATTTATGAAAGTTAGATTAGAATCAGTTAACCCAGATTAAAGGTCTGGATTATCAGTAATATGTGGTGACTGTAATGCACATGGGATATTATGGGATGAAACAAAACAGATGCAAATGGAGAAACAGCAGAAGAATAATTAGAGGGTAAGAACTGATGATGTTTGGATGGTTTAAGAGGGACAAGAACAGATGTTGATCCAGGAAATGGATCAGTCCTTAATTATGGTTTATGATAATCAAGGACAGCTGAGCTCTGACTCTGGCAGCTGAAGGAGGAACAGCTTATCCTGCTCTCTCCCGTATTTACTGATAACTTTGCCTGTGAATTATTTTTAAAGTCACAATTTTTATGGTTATATTTACATTATCGACATCATAACTGGATTACTTCAGACCTAAGGACTGGGAGATTTTCTCAATTTTATTTTTACCTTACTTTTCTTCATCTCCAAGTTGAGCTAGGGCAAAATGCCCCCGTCTGACCCCAAGGACATTAACAGTATTTTACAACGACTTCAGTTTTTAGAAACGAAGATTCAACGCCTGGAGGTGAACTTTGAGATCAACGCTACCTGTGGAAATGAACCAACTCTTCCTCAAATCAGCGGTGAGGTCGTACACCCTGCACCAAGCAGCTTGCCCTGGATCGCTCAGGGCGCCAAGCCGAAACAAAAGTCTCACACTGCAGATCCCATGAGACGACTAACAGGGAGAACCCCTCACCCGGACGAAACAGCGTGGCCGGCTCTGAGCCAAAACCCACCTTCAACCTCAACACCTGCTCCACCAAAGAACAGCAAACAAGCAGCTGGAACCAAAACGGCCCCACCGACCCCAAGGACAAAGCCTCAAAACATTCTGACTCCGTGGGAATCCCAATGAAAAACTTTTCTGCACTCCAGCCTGAGCCTCTGGGTGAAAACCCACCTTGAAACATCAACAATGAGGCTAAACCAACACATCCACCCCACAAAGCTCTGAAGGACAAAGTGACCACCAGGAAAACGAAAGGTATGCAAAGAGTGCTTATTGTTGGAGATGAGACAGTAAATGGACTCAGTCATGTTTGCAATCCCAAGAAAACCAGAGTGGTTTCTTTTCTTGGTGACACTGTATCTGATTTGACTAACAAAGTGCTCTCTCTAACCACTGATCAGCCAAACATGGAGACTTTAGTTGTTCATGTTGGAGCCAACGATCTGTCAAAGCAAAAATCTGAGATTCTGATAAAGGACTTTAATATTCTTCTGGACACTTTGGGAAAATTAAAAATGAAGTTATTTCTCAGCGGTCCAATTCCATCGCCTCAATGGGGAGACGAAAAACATTCCAGGCTGGGCATGATAAACAAATGGCTGATTAAAACCTGCTCTGCCAGCTCAGTGACCTTCATCGATAACCTCTGGATCTACTGGCAGCGCTTTCACCTCTTTGGAAGAGGAGGACGCAATCTTAACAAACATGGGATAAGGCTGCTCACTGCAAACATTTTTCATTTCATCAACAAGAACAGCAATGTGACCATCTCTTCAGAAGAACAGGCTCAAGGACGTCTGACTAGGATGGAACCCTCCGCTTATCAAGAACAAACTATTCCAATACAAACTGATTACGCTGGTGACAGATTGACCGGTTCCCCTCCTCCATCCCCATCCCTCTCTGCTCCTACACTCACTCACAAGAACAGAGTTTCTCAGGAAGTCAATCACTAAAGAGAGCCGAGCTGCACCTGAGCCGCCTGAAGATGCTGGTGGAGGATCCGGGTAAGAGAGGAAGATGGACGGACTCCTCCTCCTCCCAGCAGGATGGAATGGATCAACAGGTTCGCCTCGGCACGACTCTCCCTAGCGTTAACATAGCAGACCTCACTTCATCTAAGCCACCTGCCTCTGACCTGCCTGAGGATCCAGCGCTCTGCGTTTCTGATGTCTGAGACCGGGGTCCAGACATTATCTTTACACCTGTCTTCCACCAGAATGTGTCTGGCCTCCCAACATTTCACAGCAGGACATTACCTGTCCGGATCACTAGAAGAAAAGTTACAAAAAACAGAAATACAAAAAGCAGCGGTCTTAATTCAATCCTCAGACTGAAGAACTTTCAGCCCCCAAGTCACTTAAACTGGCTCTTTTAAACACCAGATCTCTTTGTGCTAAAGCTCTATTAATTAATGATTTCATCACCGAGCGTAATATTGATGTTTTATTTCTGACAGAAACATGGCTGAATGACAATAATGAAGCAATCGTACTAATTGAATCAGAGCCTCCTACATACAATTTTTTAAGTGAGAATAGAAAACACAAAAAAGGAGGAGGCGTGGCTTCAATATTTCAGAATACCATAAACTGTAGTAACATCTCTTTGGGTAATTTTATGTATTTTGAATATCTTGGAATTGAGGTAAAAGGCCACAAACAAACTTTGATACTAACTTTATACAAAACCCCAACATATGAGGAAAATTTCTTTATGGACTTGAATGAACTTCTATCTCTCATATGCATTGATTACGATTGTTTGATAATTGTCGGTGATTTCAATATTCATGTTGACAACCCCCAAGACCGAGGGGCAAAAAAGCTGTTTAATATATTAGAGAGTTTTGGTTTAACACAACATGTCAAACAAGCAACACACACTCATGGACACACACTGGACCTGGTTATCAGTAAGGGTGTGAATATTTCTAATGTCTCTGTAACTGATGTCGCCTGTCGGATCACTGTGCTGTTATCTTTGAATGTTCTTTATCCGTTAACGGACAAACTGCTACTATCACAAAACGTACTTTCACAGAAAACGCAGCAGAGACATTTAATCAAATCTACTCTTCTTCCTCGTCCTTAACCTATAATGACGTAGATAAGTTGGTAGATGATTTTCAGTGCAAACTTTCAGATATCATTGATTACATTGTTGAGAATTTGTTTGATTTTGATTTAACTAGAATTTGCTTAGGACTTATTATTTGGGATATTATAATTTAATATAACTATTTTAGTTGCAATTGTTTCATAGATTTAGTTGTCATTTTATAGTTAGTATCTGGTTAAAAAGTGGACTATTTGTGGCCTATGGCAAAGCGGACTCCGTATCCCATGTTGCTCGGGAACCTGTTTTCATGGTGATGATAATTCTTTTCCTAACAGCCGCAGTTAGTTTGTATCTTAGCTGAGTTCCGACTCTCTGTAATGTATGTATGTTTCGTTCATTCTTAATCCACTAAAGTTCATCTGAAAATCCACCCGACTCCTTTTTGTCATTAAATCAGTCGGATATTCAACATACATTGCCCCCATTAAAGTGAAGGTTGTGTCTGGTAGAAAGAAATCTCCATGGAGAAATGCACAAGCAGTTCAATCTGCAAGACAACTCTGCCGTAGGGCCGAACGGAAATGGCGTAAAACTCAACTGCACGTTTATTATGACATCTACAAAGAAAGACTAACTACCACACAACACTAAAACATGCAAGAGAGGTGTTCTTTGCAGTTGTCATAAACAAAGACATCAACAATGCTTGAGCTCTATTTGCTAATGTTGACAGGCTCACAAACCCTCCTATGACGTTACTACCTGAACTTCAATCTAATGCCGCCTGCAACAAGTTTTCCAGTTTCTTTTCAGAGAAAATTCAAAAGATCAGAGGATTAATCTGCACATCCACTCCAAAGCCAGTACCAATGCTGTGCCCAAACAAAACAAAGGCAGTAAAAATGACCCAATTTCAACTACTTCATTATAAAACCCTAGAAGAAATTATAAGTCAATTAAGCTCCAGTTCCTGCTGTCTGGATGTCCCACCCACACATTTCTTTAAGAAAGTCCTGCCTGTTGTTGCTAATGATCTGATCCAAATAGTGAACTCATCGCTCTCTTCAGGTGTTTTCCCCCAGACTTTGAAAACAGCAGTTATCAAACCACTGATAAAAAAAGAACAATCTATACAAATCACTGCTGCAGAATTACAGGTCGATCTCCAACCTCCCATTCATCAGCAAAATTATTGAAAAAGAAGTTTTTAAACAATTAAATAACTTCCTAACAATAATGAATCTGTTTGACTCCTTCCAGTCTAGTTTTCGTGCTCACCACAGCACGGAGACGGCCTAGTCAAAGTGTTCAATGACATCTATATAAATACAGACTGTGGGAGAACCACAGTGCTGGTTCTGTTGGACCTCAGTGTTGATCAGGACATTTTACTGAATCGACTGGAGAGTTGGGTCGGACTCTCTGGTCCAGTGCTCAACTGGTTTGAATCTTACATAAAGAACAGGGATTTCTTTGTTTCAATCGGAAACTTCTCATCAGAGAGGTCAAAGGTCACATGTGGGGTACCCCAAGGTTCAATCCTAGGACCCCTTCTTTTCAATATTTATATCCTGCCACTGGCTCAGGTTATAACAGGAAATAAGATTAGCTACCATAACTACGCGGATGGTACACAACTCTACATCACGATGTCACCAGGTGACCTTTGACCCCATCAATCACTGCACAGATGCTTAGAACAGATAAATGTGTGGATGTTCCAAAACTTTCTCCAGCTGAACAGAAACAAACTGAAGTTATTATCTTTGGACCTAAAGAGGAGCGAACTAGAATCAATGCACAGCTTCAGTTATTACAACTGAAAACCAGCGATCAGCCCAAAACCTGGGAGTAGTGATGGACTCTGACCTGAACCTTCAGAGCCACATAAAGACAGTCACAAAGTCGGCCTTCTATCACCTGAAGAACATCTCCAGGATTAGAGGACTGATGTCTCAGTGAGATCTAGAGAAACTCATCCATGTGTTTATCTTTAGCTGCATTGATTACTGCAACAGCGTCTTCACAGGTCTGACTTATAAATCAATCAAACAGCTGCAGCTGATCCAGAAGCTGCTGCTGCTGTTCTCACTAGAACCAGGAAGATAGAGACATAACACCAGTTTTAAAGTCCCTACACTGGCTCCCTGTAGCTCAGAGGACAGGCTTTAAAATACTGTTGCTAGTTTATAAATCACTGAATGGTTTAGCACCACAATACATTAAAGATCTGTTATTGCTGTACCAACCGTCTAGACCCCTCAGATCTTCTGGTTCTGGTCTGCTCTGCATCCCCAGAACCAGAAGATCTGAGGGGTCTAGATGGTTGGTACAGCAATAACAGATCTTTAAGGTATTGTGGTGCTAAACCGTGTCCTACCCACACATTTCTTTAAGAAAGTCCAGCCTGTTGTTGCTAATGATCTGATCCAAGTAGTAACTCATCGCTCTCTTCAGGTGTTTTCCTCCAGGCTTTGAAAACTGCAGTTATCAAACCACTGATAAAAAAGAACAATCTAGACAAATCACTGCATGCTAACATACATACATGTTATGTATGCAAGTTTTTCTATATGTATGCATTTTATGCATCAACATATGTACTTAATCAACTGTCTGTTTAAAACAGACATTTGGTACATTCAGTTTCTATGCACCACAAATTTGGAACAAACTTCCAGAAAACTGTATAACAGCTGAAACACTGGGTGCCTTTAAATCTCAACTTAAAACCCACCTGGTTAGAGTTGCTTATGGCTAAATTAGGGTTAGAGTGCGGGTTTTGATGTCATCAATGTTTTTAATGTTTTTATCTTTACTTTTCATCTAGTTATTAACTTCTTTTTATTTCTCTTTCACACTGCCTATGGAAAGCCGCCCCGGAAAATGTCCCAGTTCAACGAATCTATATCATATCTAGGGGTTTGAGAATCCTTGTCAAATGACATCTTAACTAAAACTCTGAGGTGTGAGACATTTAACTAAAGTCCTACAAGGGTTTTAATGTTTTTAGGTAACACTTTATTTGAAGGGGGTTGAATAAGACTGACATGACACTGTCATAAACACCTGTCATGAACATGAATAAGCCTTCATGAATATTTATGACTGTTGTCATAGAGCAGGGGTGTCAAACGTACGGCCCGTGGGCCGGAACCGGCCCGCCGAACGATTTAGTCTGGCCCGGGGGCTAAATGCATTGTCATTATTCATGAAAAAACATATTGTTACAACGGCCACGGATGGATTGTAAAGGTGCGGGATAACAACTACTCCAGGAAGGATTAATGTCGATCTTCTTTTAATGAAGATAACGGAACCGGAGTACAACTGGATAGTTAAAATGCTCTAACACCGATGGAGACGAACTTTACGCGTTCACACCAGAGTCAGCGAGCATCAAGAACTGAAACAAAACATTCCTCCCAGAACACACAACCGCTGCATGCAGAATTCTGCATGCAACAAAGTAACAATGAACAGTAACGCACTTAAGCTCAGATCAGCCTAGTCAGTACGGGAAATACTGCAGAGATAAGCAGATGCATACAAGTACTA
>NW_006802345.1:0-9103 GCF_000485575.1 Poecilia formosa
AAATCAATAAATAATATTTAATAATTATAATAACTAATAAACTACAAAAACTAAAAAAATAACTAATTTATATTCAGTTCAGCAACATTAACTCAGGAGCACAATATATAAAACACTTGAACCTACAAAACAAAAATGAATTAAACAATTTGTGCTCATTTTTTCTTTCTTTTTTTGATGAAAATGAGGAGGAAGTCAGGTTTAATGGCTACAATGAGCACGTTTTGCAGTGCACAGCTTTTCGAAGCGAGGTTCGAAGCATGATAGTGCAACTCTCAGCTCCTGCTCAATGTTTAGCTGGGACCTGTACTTGGTCTTCAGTGCAGCAACAGCAGAGAAGCCAATCTCACAAAGGTAAGATGTTGAAAAAGGAAGCAGAATGCTTATAGCTTTCTCCCCTAAGAGTGGATACTGCCTCTCTACACTCAGCCAGAATGCACTGAGTGTCTGTGATGTGAACCTCAGTCTCAATGTGGAGTCAGACGTCATGTCAATGAACTGCTCCTCTTCTGCAGAGCTGAAACCAGTTGGAGCTGGTGCACTGAAAGGGTCTCTCACCCAGTCATACTGGGAACTGTTTTCAGGGAAGTACTTTTTAAAGAATCCAATCAGTGAATCCAAGCAGGTTCCAAGCAGGTTCTCAAATGAATCGGTGTTTCCTTCATCAAGTTGCCTGCCCCACATTGCAAGCTTTCGGGTGAAAGAGCTAATCTTGTCTGTGACCTGAGGGAGGTGTTTATCTTTCCCTTGAAGCTGTAGATTCAGTTCATTTAGCTTTCCAAATATGTCACTCAGGTAGGCCAGTTTTCCCAGGAAGTTCTCATCACAAAATTTTTCTGCCACTTCATACTTGTGCTCCTGCTCCAAAAACACTCTTATTTGCTCTCTGAGCTCAAAAACTCGGGACAAGACTTTTCCTCGTGACAACCACCGTGCTTCACTGTGATAGAGCACAGCTTGATGTTCAGCTCCCATCTCCTCACAGATGGCAGAGAAGACTCTTATTTTTAGTGGTCTGGTCTTTAGAAAATTGACTACACCTATGATGTCAGTCATAACCTCACTTAATTCAGGGGAAAGTTGCCTGGATGCAAGTGCTTCTCTGTGTATAATACAGTGTGTCCACTCAGCATGAGGTGAGACTGTCTTGATGAGTGCCCTAAGTCCTTTTCTCTTCCCTGCCATGGTTTGTGCACCATCACTGCAAACACCAATGCAGTTCTCCCACTTTAGCTCATTCTCAGTCAAAAAGGAGTCCAGAATTTTNCACCATCACTGCAAACACCAATGCAGTTCTCCCACTTTAGCTCATTCTCAGTCAAAAAGGAGTCCAGAATTTTGAATAGCTCTTCAGCTGTGGCTCTGTCTCTGACACATTTACAAAAAAGTAGATCCTCACACAGGGAGTTTGACAAGTCAAAACGTACATAAGCAATAAACAGTCTTTGTTGCTGTCAGTTGCTTCATCAAATTGTAAGGCAAAACGTTTGTCTTTTCTACCAGCTGTTCTTGAAGATCGTTAGCAATGTCATCTATACGTCTGGCGACGGTGTCATTGGACAGAGGAATAGTTTTTAGTTTTGCTGCACTGGCGTTGTCCAACATGACAGAGACCATGTCTAATGCTGCAGGCAGCATCAGCTCCTCTGCTGTGGTGTGGGGCTTTTTGCACTGCACAATTTGGTACGCCACCTTATATGATTCTAACAGCGCTCGATAGTTTACTGAAGTAGCCTTCACAAAGCGGGATGACTGAATATTCAGAATATTCAGCACGTTTTCGCTGAAAAAACTCTAGCGGCTTATCAGCGTGATTGGAGTGTAACGTATTTAAGTGACGTGCTAATTTATCTGGCTTCATGCTGTCTGGTGCGAGCATTATTAGACACAGCAAACACACCGGTCTTTCCTCTTCTCCAACTGTAGTGACAGTGAAGCCAAGCGCTAAATACGCTTCGTCGTATTTCCTCGTCTTAGCTTTCGGGTGACTTTCTTTTGTCTCATTATCTTTGTCTCTCTCCGCTTTTCTTTTCATCCCTGTTAAAAACTTTTTCATGTTGGGGGTTTTTATGTTGAATAACGGAGGCTTTCTAGCCTCCGTTATTCAACAGAATAACGCAGTTATTTCTGTTGACTCAACACTGCTAACCAAGGCAAACCTGTTGTCTTGTAAGTCGTAAAATGTTGCACTGTCGCAAACGTGACAGAAGTAACAATGACAGCGCCACTGCCGCCTACTGTAGTGGATGCGCAATTACGCTTTATACTGTACGGCCCCCCAAAAAAAGCCTGTTCCCCAGAGTCACACGCGCCCCCACCAGGTATCGCACCGCGCCCCCTACTATTTGAGAACCACTGCACTAGTGGGAGAAATGGCTCCTGGTCTTCCTACAAAGACAAAAGAGAAATCCGACAACTGCTAAACTCTTGAGGCCACTCCAATTCTCTTTGCATTTAATGAAAAAGAGTTGCGCTCAGTGTCTTCTTCTGATGTTTTCATGTCATTTCCTTCAGCGGTTCTTGGTGCAGCGTGTTAAGAGAGGAAAAATTCTTGAACTTTAAAAACCTTTTGACTTGTCATTTTGACTTGTTAAATCCTTTCTTATGCCCGGGTTCAGAAAAATGCTGTTCGCAAAGACTGAGATCACACAGAGATAACGGCGTCACAATAATCAGCATTTATTCAAGACAGATGCATACTATCACCAGAAAAGCACATCACATAACATCAGAAACCTCAGAGCACAAACAACACATGAATTTACCTGAGAGAAAAAGACAAAAGATGGAAACGACAAACAAAAAGCAAAGACGTCTTTGGAGAAGTTGCAAGAGCAAAATCTAATTGCTCACAGAATCTCATAGATGAGTGTGAAAAGCTAGAACTTCTACTGTATTGTTTTCCCACACAGACAAAAGGCAATTCAAACGATCCTAGCAAACCATCTGCTGCAACTTACAGGTAACATAAAGGTCAATAGGACAGAATACGTTACTGATTTCAAAACCACAATTTAGGCCATTTGAATCAAGACATGTTAAGTTTTAAAACTAGCTTATTTTAAATTTATTTTCTCAACAGTTCCCTCTTTTAATCTCTTAATAGAGATTACACTCTAAAATATAATTTTAAAATATGCTATGCGATAGAATAAGCCTAAATTCAGAAACACCATATTATAGCTGAAAAATTAAGCCCCTCTTTTGCATGCAACCTTCTACATAACATTTGTTGTTAAAATGTTGGGATATTCATTGCACATAAAATCAGACAGCAAAATCATACAAAGGATTAAAATCCTAAAATAAATGTTCAAAATTATCTAGCCCATAGTCATATCTTACCAGAAAAATGATTTAAAAATGCATAAATTTATCAATGCTTAACAGAAACCTTACCACAAATCTTAATGTTATACTTAAAATGATATTTTAGAAAAGTCAATCAAGTATTCCTGATACAAATAGGATGTTGCATAAACATTTGTCCAAAATTATCCATGAAATAAATGAGCAAGTTAGATGCAATATACTGCATATATAAGACTTACAATCTATCAATAAACCTCCAGTTGAATAGTTTTGTACAATTTTTTTTTTCCACAATAATCATTTTGTGTCTCTGTGTTCCTTGATGCTCCTTGAAGTAAGATGAGTTCGTTGGCAAGTCGTAGGCAAAAGATGAAAACTTGGTAATAGGAAAAATAACAAAGATGATCCTCTCGTCTCCAGCAGCTCTTTTTCCTTATAGTTTTGAACTCGGGGTCATCAACTGAGTAATGGATGCTCACCTTTTTAGGATTTATTGTGCCCACAATTTGAGTTTAACAAAGAGGCTGTCCCCTCTTTTCCAATTTGATGACATCAAAAGCATAATAGAATGAAAGAAATCCTGATTAACATCTAGGTGTGAGGTCGTCCTCCGGTCAGGGCTGAAGGTTCGCAGTTACACCAGGTTGTGGTCCTTGGATGTTTGATGGGGGCATCAGCTGGTCACCATACTGGAACAGAGTCTGTCACCCATCTAGAGCTCCTTAATGTATTTTAAAATAAAATAAGTCATTCCTTCCAGTTTGAATTAATATTTTATTTGCACTGATTTATTAATTAATACTCTAATTATTCCTTATTGTTTTAAGTCATATATTGTTCTTGTCATCAAATCTTATTTCAATAGTTATTTTATTTTATCAGGAAGGAAGCTCTTAGTTTTACTTATTTCTCTTTAAAACTTTATTCCTAATTATCATTTATTTCCTTATATTGACTCTCTTCCAGTAATTTTCCTTTTGCATTATAAATCAGTAAACTTAACATTTTAAGAAGCTGCTCATTTAGAACTGTATTTTGTCAATCTTTTGACCCTCTTTTTAAATATAAGCCCTACACGAGAAATAAATGTTTCCCATTATGCTGAACCCAAAACGTAACTGTATTTTAGAAGCGGTTCCATAATTGCTGATTTGTAAATCTCCAATATAGACCAATTTAATTTGAATCATCATATTTTCTTGTCATTTTAAAACCTTAAAGAATGATCAGCCTGTTTTACAAGAATAAAGTTAACCGTGTCACTAAATATCAAAAATGACTTATTTTATTCCAATCCAATTCCAATTAATTTTAAATCCCAAAATTTCAACCATTTTTACCTTTGATCCATTTATTCTTTTGAAAACCTATTTATAAAATATTTAATTGGATAATGAATTACCCTTTTTATAGTGTTTATCAATTATCAATGCATTTTCAGTTTTGGGGAGAAATTTGATACAGCTAAGTTTATTAAATGATGTAAATATTTAGTTTAGACCTTCCTGGATGTCTTAGTTAAACAACTTATTTTAAATCATATGAAGAGAGATGCAACAATCCAACGATCACCTTCCCTGTTTTAGGAAACCCTGTTTTGTATAAACTATTTGACAGGTAATATAAAATTTAGTGTATTCAATTTATAAATTTGTTATTCCATGTCCAAATAGTTAGCTCATATTTAATGAATTTTGATTCAACTTCAATAACCTCTTTTTATGCCAAAAAGTAAAGGAATCCAAACTAAAAATGTGCTTATTAGATCAATTCCATTCATTTCCCTCTGTTTCTATAACGGAACATATGTTCTGTCATAGAATACAATAAAAATCCCATACAACTCATTGAGATGAAATCTATCACAGCTAACTTTAGCATCATATAACACAGCTGGATGTAATTCAAACATGGTGTCCCAGATGCTGTTACAATCTGCACACCTCAATCAAAAAGTTTTATATTTGATACAATTTTGAAATCAACACAGAACTTGGTGCCAGTAGCTCAGTATGCTCTATAGACACTAATCAATCCACTTTAGCACCTTAATTTTAAATTTCATTTAAATTTAGTTTCCACTGAATGGTAGCCACTGTAATATGAGCCAAATAAAATTTAGATAATCTTCCTTAGTAGTTGAAGTGTAGCACACAATGCATTTCAGGTATGGTTAAGAAAAAATATGTAATTCTAATAATTAAAGTTAGAATAGTTATTCCCCATTCTTCTCAGGCTGAAAGGGGAAACAAATTTAAATTATGTGAGACAGAGTGAATCATGAAGGAAGTTAAGGCATTTCCGAGAAATGCAGGAAGCTATACCACATGTCTTGCAATCATAAAACGT
Organism: Poecilia formosa; assembly: GCF_000485575.1. Classification (NCBI taxonomy): domain Eukaryota; kingdom Metazoa; phylum Chordata; class Actinopteri; order Cyprinodontiformes; family Poeciliidae; genus Poecilia; species Poecilia formosa. The sequence goes on from NW_006802345.1 coordinate 5,662, forward strand.
TTGAGATGGTTTACCAAAGATCAGAATGTCAAGAGAGAAGAATATGAGGCAGTCAACCCAGTAAATGTAGTATGCCCTGTGATAAATCAGGTTAGAAAAAAAAATAAAAAGCAGGCATCCTACTCAATACGAGATAAATTTGGAAAACAATAGGGAAATATTAGCAATTTAAACCGGGAACTGGCAGTGGTTTGCAACTCGGAGGCCAAAACACACCAAAGGTTGGGTCAGAGGACTGAGGTGGAGAATCCAGGACTACCAGGCAACCAGACAAACAGATCTGCTGAGCTGCAGCTTGACATCTTAACTTGCCCATCGTGAACTGTGCAGAGTCCATAGTGTAAAAACACCCGGATCAGACCAAACATCCGTAGAGCACAGGGGATGCAATGTCCCCTTCTTGAACTGAGGTCAGCTCTTGACAGCAGTGTTTGTGGGGGAGAAAATGCAGAACAAAGGAGGGTTTCCACCCAACGTACTCCATCCCCCGTCAGGATGTCTTTGATCCTTGAAGTGCGACCTCCTGCCGAATCCAGCTGAAGCATGCTTCATCAATAACAGTCAGAGAGCACATCCATCCCTGGGTCCTGTAAGCATCAGCGTGACCCAAGTAACAGGAAACGGCAGGTAATCTTCACCGACCTCAGTTAAAATATAGGAGGTGTTGACCCTTCCAATTGTCAGTCCGGCACAGTTCGTAGTTGCAGCACTGTGGGCAGCTATGTCTTGGCTTAAAGCAACAGCAGACACCCGAAGCCAGATGCCAAGCGACACCATCATCTCACACCTTCCAGCATGGTGCCAAGCCTCAGAAACCCACCCCCGAGACTGACTTCAACCTCCAAGAGCAGAACTGCCAGAGAAAAATGATGCAAGTTAACTAAAAAATTCAACAAAAGTCTATGCCAAGTTTGCTCACTCAAATGAATTTTCACTTCTCTGTTATGTTAAGTCTCCACAGAGCACTCCACCATTCCTCTCGCTTCACAACCCAAACTCTGTACAGACAAGAAAAATAGAATTAAGCAAGACGTTTCACAACCAAATGTGGCAGAACTAATGATGTAAGGTCACTTACTGTTTGAATCAATAAATGTCAGTACCTCGATGACATTCACTCCGCTTGTGCCAGATATCAACTACGAATTTTAAAATCACAACCTCACAAACTCATTAAAGAACCAGAACAAAATCTAGAATGTCCTAGTACCAACACTTTTAAAAGTTGATTCAATTGCACTTTGTCAAATAATTATGAATTTCATATTGTTCTACTAAATGCCAAACATCCTTGTCATTGTCCCATGCTTCAAGACAAAGTCCTATTTCAAAATTTAGATTAAAACAAAACCATTACTGTAATACTGAGATCTTCAAAACAGCTTCTATTTCATGTTTAAAATGTCAGAAGTTATTCACATTTTATTTGAATTTCATAGCAGTTTTAACCAAAATTTTCCTCAAAATTAACAATTTACACCCAACTGTATATAATTAAAAATCAGCAGTGATGCAGAAATCTATCAACAATTTTAAATGTAAATAAACATGGCATAGATTTTGTTTGAAACCGTTCAATTTGAATTACTAATTTAAATTTAGTAAGAGCTTCTCTCTCACAGACACCATATTTTAGTCAAGCAGGAAGGCTTTCCACCTAAATAAATCCATAATTCACTACTGTTGAATGAAAAAATAAAAATTATTGATTAACAAATTTACAATTAACCGTATCTATAAATTGACCAGAAATTAGTGTCTATTCCTCCTTCTCCCCCTGTTGATATAAAATTATCATTTTGATAACAATTTGGAAGCTGTCACTGTTATACAATAATTTGCTGAAAAACTAAAATATTGTAACATGTTCCACCATTTATCCAAATCATCCATCCAATATTCAAAATAGACTGAGATGTTTCAAATTTCAAAGTTCTATCAGTAATAACTTATCTTTATTATATCCCCCTGTTTTTCTTATTTCCAAAAGAAAAACAATTTAGAGCTGGAAAACCAAAATAGGAGAACTTTCCCCATTGTTCTCTAAAATTTCAACACGTCCAATTAGTTACTACCGAGCAAGGCATCCATGTGCCAAATAAACCAACAGTTAATTCAGTTAGTGTGTTAGTATAAAATAAAAACAAATAATAAAATACCAAAGTGGATGAGACAGTCTCTTAATCACTAATTCTATCTGCTGCAAGCCAAGGCCTCTGTTGTGTGCATTAATCCTATGGCACAAGCAGATGACTCTGCTTCAAATCAGATTGTGATACCAAAATATGCAATCATTATCACCGTAAAATTGTCGGTAAAGCAGTAGTAAAAGTAAATGTATGAAACAAAACCTTCACTGTCCCTAAATGGTTTAAAATAAGAAAAATATCACACAGCTACTCTCTAAAGTGATGTCATATTTACAGAGCGCTTCCTGAAAACCCATCAAAGGCCATTTGCATACAAATCCAGTCTCTCATTCACACTCAGACTCATTAACACCCCATTGTAAGATGCAGGATGTTACCCCAGATCAAGCTGACCAAACGAAGTGAGGTGTGATACTCCCCCAACACTGTCGTAAGAACAGGAAGACGACACTATTCTGAGTATTTGAAGGTATCTTTACATTAGTTGACCTATAATGTAAGAAATATACCTTCCAATTCTCCAGAAACATTGGGCAAACACATTTAGTGTAATTCACCTACAGCAACTGAAAAGATCCCCATGTTCACCTGTAATTTTCCGTCACACTCAAACATGTGAAATAAAGAAATTTTACTTTCCAATTTGTACTGATTCCATTTACCACATATTTCCCCAAATTTCAAACCAAAAATCATCCTGTAGAAAGTTTTAAACACAATTGTCATAAGACCATGCCTTATTTCAAGATAAGCATGAGTTATAAAACGGCTACCATTAATCAGACCCTTCGTTGGAATCTCCTATAAACCGTTCATGTGGTCATGTAATATGAAAAGCACAAATCATGAATCCTGTAATGTCCAAGTTGGAGATCCTCCTACAAGAAACAAATTCAGTCATTAGTTTTTTAACACATCATATCCTACATTCACAGTGTAAAAAAACACTGTCAAACAGAAAAACCATCCATATGTTCTCGTTTTTGTTCCCTTGTTCCAATCAGTGAGGGTGTTCCATCCTGTGTCAGGAAACCTAGGAATTGAAGTGATTGTAAATGTTACAATATTATAAAAAAACAAGCAATGACATCATTCCAGTGCTCCAGCCTGGAACTGACACCTTACATGTCCCCTGCTGAGAAAATAAAAATCTTTATAAATCTCAGTTTGTACTTTCCATTTCAACATAAAACACAGTTCTAAAAGAAATTCACATCAAAATCCAAGAATCCTGAAAGAGTGAGCTGCAAATGTCAGTGTTAACAGAACTGAAGAACTCCCAAAATGCAAAT
>NW_006802346.1:0-9068 GCF_000485575.1 Poecilia formosa
GTCTGACTGGAACCAACAGGTTTCGTCATCAAACCTGTTCAGAATGAACTTTAAATCGGGTTGCTATGGAAACCCGATTTGCTGCAGAGCTGCTGCATCACCTGCTGCTCCCAGTTAGCTTCAGCAACTGGTATCGGCTGGTTCTGGGTGGAATTTTGTTTAATGTGTCTAAAACACGTCACAGATATTTAACTAACATTCCAGAAAATATAACCCTGTGGATAAACAACAACATGGCTCCATGAAGCTAAATATGTCCTGAATGTTACTGAATGTCCTTGAACGCATCATGGCTGGTAGAGAAACTCAGGTGATAAAGAAGGGAGGGGTTTATGTTTGACAGGTAGCAGGAAGAGAAGAGAAGCTCTGAAGAACGAGTGAATTAAATCAAGTCTATCAGAGTTGAAGGTAAAATCACTTTTTACTAAAACTTCACTGCAGCTCAGTGAGTTTTTCTCTCTCTGAAGAGAAAAGAGTCAGAACTGTTTGATTCTCTGACAGATTTTTGTTCCAGAGTAACTTCCTGTCCCTGCAGCTGTTTACAGCAATAAATGTGTTTCTAATGATTGTTTCTGGTTCTGTGGTGACCAAAGTTACTCTGATATTTGTTAAAACAAAGGTTACTGTGAGGTTTCGGTTCCAACTGAACCATAAAACTTATCAGTGAACAGAGTCAGAACATGAACGGACATGTTTGTAGTTCTTTACGTCTGAGATCATGATGATAAAACTAAAATCAGACAAACATAACTTTCTTCCACAGAAAACTTTTTCAAATAATGACGTCAGTTCTTAAGGGAAGAAGCCGTTCTTCCCAACCTGGTAATATGTGGACATATTATTATTTCTTTGCTAAACCATGAATTCACTTTGATTAACCAAAGTTAACTGATCACTTTCTGCTGCATATAACATGTTAAAATGCAGCTTAATTTAATTAATGTTATAAAGTTCAACCTTTTTTGTGACGCTGGAGTAATAAATTCAACATGTAAAAGTTTTTTAGGGGGATTGATGGATCAGATATTTATATCAGCTGAAGAAACATTAATTTTAATCCAAATTGTAAAACAACATAAACAGGCTTCATTCGTATCTTCTTGTTGTTGCCATTAGAGAAATCCAAGTTTCTAATCAGACCTGCTGGCAGAAACGATGCAGCAATAGTGAAATGTCTCTTGGGAACCTTTTGCTCCTGCTTTGACACTTATAAATAATTTTTATTAACTTGTTTTTCAGCTTTAAGGAAATGCGGTCAGAACGTTCCGGCAGCTTCAGCCTCTCAGGTACAAACTGCTGAAGTGCAGCTGGTTCTGGGTTAACTGGTCCAGTCTGTTTCCTCTGACGTGGCAACAAGCCGCTGTGGTCAGGACCAACATTCACTGCTTCATAGGAAATGTTCACTCCTTCATTCACTACATCTGACCTCAGTCTGGGTGTTTCTACAGACCTGGAACCGGATCCAGTTCTGACCTGAAAACGGCATCACGGAGGAGTGGACAAGTCAAAGTTATCAAGTTTATTAGCAAAAGACATTACAGCAACAGGTCAGTTTAAAGTTTTACATAATAAATGAAAAATCAACATTACAATGGAAAAATAAAGAAAAGAGATGAAAAGTTATAATCCAGAACAAAGTAAAAAAAAAATTCAGTTATTATAAATCAAACCCATAAACAGGCTAAAGGTTTTTAGTCTAGATTTAAAGGATGTCAGTTTTACAGTTTTCTGGAAGTTTGTTCCAGATTTGTGGTACATAGAAGCTGAAAGCTGCTTCTCCATGTTTGGTTCTGGTTCTGGATGCAGAGCAGAACCAGAACCAAAACCTAGGAGGTCTGGAAGGTTGACACAACAACAACAGATCTTTAATTTATTGTGGTGCTGAACTGTTCAGTGATTTATAAACTAACAGTATTTTAAAGTCTATTCTCTGAGCTACAGGGAGCCAGTGTAGGGACTTTAAAACTGGTGTTATGTGCTCNCATGGCTCCATGAAGCTAAATATGTCCTGAATGTTACTGAATGTCCTTGAACGCATCATGGCTGGTAGAGAAACTCAGGTGATAAAGAAGGGAGGGGTTTATGTTTGACAGGTAGCAGGAAGAGAAGAGAAGCTCTGAAGAACGAGTGAATTAAATCAAGTCTATCAGAGTTGAAGGTAAAATCACTTTTTACTAAAACTTCTCTGCAGCTCAGTGAGTTTTTCTCTCTCTGAAGAGAAAAGAGTCAGAACTGTTTGATTCTCTGACAGATTTTTGTTCCAGAGTAACTTCCTGTCCCTGCAGGACATTTACAGCAATAAATGTGTTTCTAATGATTGTTTCTGGTTCTGTGGTGACCAGAACCAGACCAGTAACTGTGAGGTTTCGGTTCCAAATGAACCATAAAACTTATCAGAACATGAGCGGACATGTTTGTAGTTCTTTACGTCTGAGATCATGAGCGGGAGAACCGCAGTGAAGTTAGTTTCAAGTTGGATTCGCAGAACCCGACGGTTCACTTAGGGACTATCAACAAATTACCGAACCAAACATTCCTGTCAAAGAAATGTTAATAAATGCCTTGAATTGTAACCAACTAACTAATTGTCAGTGCTAATTCAGGCTTTTACATGAGCCAAAATAGCATCTATAAAATTTTAGTCATATACAATATTTTCAATGATTTTAATATTAAATAATGTTTTCTTCAATAGCTTCCAGGTCATGTGACCTGTAGACTCAATATCACTTTGAAATAATTATACTAGTCTCTATAGATGAGGCACAGACATTTGTTTTCCATTTTGACTCAATTTTTATTTTTTTAGGAATTTGTTTTGGTCAAAATTGAGGGTTTTTATTCAATAGCTTCTAGGTAATTTGACCTAATGACTCAGAATCACTTTGAAATAATTATTCTAGTCCCTATAGTTGAGGCACAGATATTTGTTTTTCATTTTAAATGATTTTATTTTTTTTTAAGAATTTTTTTTTGTCTAAATTGGATATTTTTTTTCAATAGCTTCCAGGTCATGTGACCTATTGACTCAAAATCATTTTGAAATAATTATTCTAGTCTCTTTAGATGAGGCACAGACATTTGTTTTCCATTTTAACATATTTTTTATTTTTTAGCAATTTGTTTTGTCAATATTTATTATTTTTATTCAGTAGCTTCCAGGTCTTGTGACCTATTGACCCAGAACCAGTGTGAAATTGTTCTTGTTTCCTGTATAGATGAGGCACACTCATTTGTTTCATATTTTAACAATTTTTTTTTTTAGCAATTTTTTTTGTCAAAATTTAGTATGTTTGCAATAGCTTCCAAGACGTGTCCTATTGATTCAAAACCACTTTGAAATTGTTTTACAAATCATTAGAGATGAGGCACCCACATTTTTCCCCATTTTAGATCTTTATCAATGTTTTACATAATTTAAATTTACAAATTAAAAAAGATGATTGGTGTTTAATAGCTTAAATTTCATGTGACCCACTGACAAGGAATAAAAAGTGTTAAATGGAATAAAAATGAGTTTGCACCACCTATCCAGTCTAGCAGAATAATTTCACATTGATTTTGAGTTAATAAGACCCAACTAAATTATGGGTCTTATGACCCATAAGCTATTGAAGAAAAATCAATCAATCAATCAATCAATCAATCAATCAATCAATCATCTTCCCCTTGTCTGCAGTCGGGTTGCGGGGTCAGCAGAGGCCCAGACTTCCGTCTCCCCAGCCACTTGTTCCAGGTCCTCCAGGGGAACCCCAAGGCGTTCCCAGGCCAGCTGAGAAACATCGTCCCTCCAGCATGTCCTTCCTGTGGGCCTCCTCCTGGTGGGACGTGCCCAAAAGACCTCACTAGGGAGGCGTTAAGGAGGCATCCTAATCTGATGCCTGACCCACCTCAGCTGGCTCCTCTCGAAGTGAAAAATCAGTGGCTCTACTCTCAGTCCCTCCTGGATAACTGAGCTTCTCATCCTATCACTAAGGGAAAGCCCAGACACCTTATGGAAAAAAACTAATTTTGGCCGTTAGTTTGTGATTTTGTTCTTTCAGTCAGGACCCTTCAGCCTATGCCATAGATGAAGGTAGGGACGTAGATCGACTGGCAAATCGAGACCTTTGCTTTTCGATCCAGCTGTCTCTTCACTACGACAGACCGGCACAGCGCCCACTTTACTGCACCAATCCTTCTATTGATCTCCTGTCCATTTTGCCCTCATTCTTGATGTTATGGATTCTGTATTTTCCTCCATCTCTTTTAGCCTCTTAACACGCTGCAGCATACATAACCATGTTTATATGTGACTGCTGGAGGTCATATGTAAACAGACTGAAACTGATTAGAGCTGCTGGTTCGCAGTTTAGCTAACAAAGCTTCGTCTGGCAAGTTTTTCTATTTCTCCCCGTGTTTCTTCTGGTAATGCCGATTCAGCTTCTCGTCCTTAAACACGGCGATCTGCTCCCCACAAACTAAACACACGGCTTTACCTCCAACTTCAGTAAATAAACTCTTAGCCTCCCAATTGTTGTTGAAAATCCTACATTAAGAATCTACCTTTCTCTTTTTAGCCTGAGCTGACATTTTGAGGGATAAAGTCATCTTCATAATGTTCAATCACTGCACGTCTTGTATGAATGAGAAAAACAGAAACTTGAGAATAAAAACAGTTTTTTTTCTTTCAAAAAATGTTTATTGTTACTTGGGACATTTTTGACATCACACATTTATACAGAAATTTATCTTTCACATAAATAAATACAATTTATCAAATCAGCTCCAACCAAAAGAAGATAAGAACAAGGATGTTAAAACAAACTCTGCATGTTAAAAGTTGAGCAGGACCAGGGTGACTCCTTACAAGGTTCGGATCCGTCCCGTCCTTCCAAACAGCGCTTGGTGCTCAGAGGACAAACCCCCCTGCTGCTCCTTCCCTCCTGCCTCACCTGGAGAGCCAGGCCGCCGCTGCTGGGACCTCCGTCCGTGGAGCGCCGGCTCCTTCGTCCATGGAGGGTCAGGCGATTCTTCTTTGTGGCTGTGTCCTGGGCGCCACCTGCAGCTCTGATCGTTTCCCTTCTTGCTGCCGCCATTCGGATCACAGCCACGGGGGGCATCTGCCTGTTCCTGCTTACCAGCAAGTTTCTGGAGGTCCATATGGAGTCTTTGATGGTGGCTAGGTGTGAGCCACATCTCTGCGAAGTCCTTCTTCACCATTTTCTGGTGGCTCACCGCCCAGAAACGCATGCCTGCCCAAAATTGTATCCCCTCTCGCGGGAGCGGGCATCGCTCTAAAATCTCGCATATTGACGAGAAACCGGACTGAAATATGACCGAAGAGGAAATTTTAAAGATATTTGTAACATTATCACGTTTCTTAACCATGAAATCCCTAAAATGGTGGGTTTTATTTTGCAAATTACTTGAAATAAATACGGTTTTTACACCTTTATTGATACATATAAGTCGAACTTTTTTTCAGTCTGTGTCTGTTGAAAACGTAGAAAAAGTTATTTCACTCTTAGCTCTTTAATTCTTAAAATTAGCACAGGGATGCATTTTTTGGTAATATGGATTTCCAGCCTGCCAAATTATGCATCCCCTCTATTCTCCTCAAATATTATCCTTTTGATTTAAAACTTATACCAGTAGTTCTTAGAACTACTCTGATTATGTAGACAAAGTTATCAACGGAAAACGTTTTCAACAGACACGGACTGAAAAAAAGTTCGACTCATATGTGTCAATAAAGGTGTAAAAACCGTATTTATTTCAAGTAATTTGCAAAATAAAACCCACCATTTTAGGGATTACATGGTTAAGAAACGTGATAATGTTACAAATATCTTTAAAATTTCCTCTTCGGTCATATGTCAGTCCGGTTTCTCGTCAATATGCGAGACTTTAGAGTGATGCGCGCTCCCGCGACAGGGGATGCAATTTTGGGCAGGCATGCGTTTCTGGGCATAACACCGGCATGAGTATCTGTCATGGTGGAGGCACCACCAGTTAAAAGGTTAAAACCTTTACTAAGAACCAATAAATAATTAAAACTATATACAACAAGAAAAACAAACTGAAAGGAAGAGATATTTTCCACTAATTGTGGTCAATATCTCAACCAGGGACAAGCTTTAATGCACCTCTTAAACAGTGGTAACAGCCAAGTCACAAAGACTACCGCTATCACCACCCGATGGAGGTCTTAGCCAAAAGGCCAAGAAGCGAATAAAAGCAGTGCAGCTTTAGTCCAAGAATGAGGTGAAATTAGAAGGTTTGTTTATTTTGGTATTTCCAGTGAACTTTACACAGCAGCCAGAGTCAACTAAGGGTTTGTGGCCGTACAATGCCCAGGTCTGCTCTAAATGCTTTATTGAGGAGCTAAACTGAGGAGTTTGTTATCTGGTAGTTTGTCCTTCTGGACCTGTTCCTCTCAGGCTCTGTGTTCATTGATAACTTTACCAGATAAAGGAAGGAATGAAAAAGAGGAAATCTCTGCTGCTCGGCCCTGAGTTCAGGAAAACATCCTCAGAGTTCAGAACAGGATCTGTTGAAATCCCATCTGCCTGCTGAGGTTGATCTGGTCCAACAGTTCTGGAGGAGGCAGAGGAGCTGTCCTACCCACAATCCTCTCTGCTGGTTTAATCCGTTAAAATGTGATTTTACAGTCAAGCTACCAAAGCAGCATGTAACGCTCTGCTGTAAAAATCCTCCTGACATCAGAACAAACACCAAAGCTCCAGAGTCTGCAGAGAAAGTTTGCTGTTTGCCAGCTGAGGTCATCATCAAGGTCAATCCCAGCTGTTTGAAGGAGGGTGTGATGTCATGCTGGTGCACGGCCACCAGGAGGCGCTCTCCAGCTGAGCTGAGATCCAGCAGCATCTCCACAGTCTGATCTGTGTTAGCATGGAGCTGCTGAGCTTCACACTCCTCCACTGCTCAGCTGTGGGTCTCTGAGGGAGAGTTTGTAGTCGGCAGACTGAGGAGAACAGAAAACTGTTCTTAACTTCGCCCTCATGAAGTCATAATATTTTTATATTATGGCGTTATTATTTTATTATGGCATAGTTCACATAAATATTCTTTTCTGTTGCAGAGTGTGTATTAATCTGGTATTTTTAGTTTAAATTCCAACTTCATCAGAGCAAAGTAAATTATTTATGAAATGAAGCCTCAAACATAATGAATCTTCATGTTTTCCAGGTAAAAGATGGCGCAGCAGCAGGAAGTGGATTTCGGTAAGTGATCAGAAGCAGAAATGAAGAATCTTAAAGGAACAAACTGACCAATCACAGCCCGTGTTGCTGCCATGTGATGAAGCTCAGCCTCAGTGTCTTTATTGTTTTCATGCTTCCTGTTCAGTGAAGCTCTGGTGGAAACATTGTGAGTTTCTGTGAAACCTGAAGGTAAAAACTGAACTCAGATGGAAACTAAAAGGAACCGAAGTGAAGAACAGGCCAGCAGCTTCTGATACTTCAGGAATATTTACTATGTTCACTAATTCATTTATCCAGTAATCACATCATTTATTACTAATTTATTATCTCAGACTTGCTGTGTCTTTTATTCCAACACTTGGTGACAGAGAAGCTAAAGCTTAGAGATGGAGATGAAGAAAAAAAAGTGATGAAAATGTTAATCAGTCAATAATTTCATCACAATATTCGCCAATAATATCATAATTTCCTGTTTTCCTATAATAGTGCAGCTCCATATTTAGAAGGTGTTTCTTTTATTGTTCTTCCTGCAGCGAGGAAGGAAAGTGATGAACCAGAAGCTTCATTTAGTCTCATGTAGACAGAATCAGTGGTCGTCACTCAGATATGAGGCAGAAACACAACAGCAGGTTTAGACCTGAGGAGCTGATCAACAGACTCTGAATCTCTGGATGGAGCAACATGAATAGTTGATCTTCATCACGTTTTTCTCTCAGACGTTGGTTTGAATTAATTATGTTTCTGATTTCTGCCTGCAGAGACAAAACTTTTCAAGGTTCGCAGTGAGTTTGTGGAGAGAGTTTCTGAGGAAATCCTTCGTCGGCTCCTCGATGACCTGGAGAAAGATGGCGTCTTTATTCGCTTGGAGAAACGGGCGATACTTCGAGGGAACCCAACCACAGCAGACAAGGCTTGTAACACCATTGATGCTGTGAGGATGAAAGGACAGAGAGCCTGCAGATTGATGGTCAGACGTCTTCACCACAGAGATCCCACTCTGTCCAACCAGCTGGGTTTGTCCTCTTTGTCTCCTGTTAAAGGTGAGACACACAGTTCATTAAAGCTGCTTTTACAGCCTCTACTGTCTGTGATTCAACTCTAAATGATCATTAAATCTGTTTTCCTCCAGTTGCTCTCAGAAGGACCAACACTTCAGATGTGACTTTTAGAAAACGTCTTAAATTCTGTCGTTTTTCTAATTTTGGTTCCTCTTTGCGCGTCTCCTTCACAGAACAAATCTGGATTTCCTGGTGGGGGTCATGACCCCTCCCTCTCAACTAGAACTGCATTAAAGTTCAGTTCTCAGATAAAAACTGAACAGATTTACAGCCTCACAATAAACTGCTTCATGCTGATGGAACTGTTGTTGTTCAGATCCCGTCTTACTGAACTGGTCTCTGATTTTGAAAAGCAGTCCAAACAACTGCTTCCACTTCAGAATCCATAAGACGGATCCAAAAACCGTTTGAACCGTACGAGAGGGTCGTTTGTCTTCTTCAATAATACCACGAATTATATCTGTACCTCACTCACAGTAACAGCATTGATGAGATAGATATGGTGTGTTGAGCTCTGAAACTTTGACAGAAGTGTGAAAATGAATGGTTGAGAGCCTGAAAACAGATAGAAAACCATCAGAGCAATTTTGACAGGTTTTTATGGAAGCTGACACTCGGTGCGACGTCATGATCAGATTTTGTACCAATAGAGCGATATTTGGAGGCGTGAGGGCAAATTAAAAATGTTCAGGAATGTAATATGGGATAAGGGTTAGGCAGTAGAAATGAATGGAAGTCAATGGAAAGTCCCCACAAAGAGCCTGACCATCATTTATTTGTGTGTCTGAGCATCACAGCTGGAGGTTCT
>NW_006802347.1:0-9029 GCF_000485575.1 Poecilia formosa
GCTGACTGTGGTGGATAGCGGTACTTACGGACAAGGCAGAGTTTTACCTCTGCCTGCTGTCAATCCAACGCGTCGTTTTCCACTGGTTGTTTTCTCGGTTAGCTGGGTTAGCTGCCGGGCGTTGGCCTCGTCCCGGTTAGCAGCCGCGATGTTAGCAAGCTAGCCGCAGCAAGCTAGCCGTATATCCCGTATATGATATGCAAAAATAAAAGTTTCAAACAAAAATTAGTTATTTCAATTTAAAAGACTTTTAAAGCAAATTAAATAATTTATAATAATAATTCTTACAATTTGATTAATTTTTTTTTTTTTTTGAAACAAATTTTTTTTGAAAATCCAAAAGTTTTGATCATAACTCTCTCTAAATCTAACGCCATAGTTTCCGCTGATTGCCAGTAATGGGCGTGCAAACTGTGAGTGTTCTTATTTCAAAAAGTTACATAGTCAATAATTTTAGTTGTTGAGCTGTGTGTATGTGTGTACTAGCCTGAAACGAACAATACTGAACAACATAATGTGAGTGTCATGATGCCGACCTGGCCTGTGTTTGCATTTCTTCGTAGGTGTGGTTGTGAAATCATCTCGAAACAGTAAAGGTAGGATATATTTTGAAATGGTTCCAGTTAATTTTGTTTTATTTTATGTGTTTCTACAGTCATTCTTTTGCTATTTCTTTAATTTTTTTAACTGTGGAGTCCACAGAAAAAATAGTTTGATCACTGGAACTCTATTAATACTTTGTTAAGCCCCCCCCCCCCAAAAAAAAAAAAAAAAACCCATCAATAATTATATTGGCAATTCTAAAAGCCCACAATTTTGATGCTTTAATAACTAACTTGCTCATTTTTGAACATTTCCATTTTTACTATAATTAATGTCATATAGTGTATAATTAGTATATTTAATTATCATTATGTATTATTTCACAGAGTAAGTCGACTCAGTTCAGGGTTTGTTGAACATCCTTTCTGGAATAGGACCTGTTTATGAAGTTTATTTGTTATTCTGCAAACTGACATAACAATCACATACATTAAAAGGTAAGTGTAAATTTCACTAAACAAAAAGTATGCTAACTAACATAAGATATAAGCATTAAAGACAATTGGTTAAACATGTAGTTCAGTTGCAGTCTAAGTCCAAAGTGCTAAGTGACAGTAATGTCTTGACATCATTAGCATGATTTGTGTCCTTGAGGAACTGAACTCATTCTTTGTGTTTTGGAATCAGCAGATGGTCCAGACCTCACGGACACTCTGATGGCTCTTCTGACAGACGTCAAAGATGATAATATTGATTCAGCCCTGAGAGCATCTGTATTGTCATTGAGGATGAAATACTTTTCAGTGGTCCCACGAATCTGGCTGACTCATTTCTCCTGCTCTTTGGGTACATCTGTGTGCTAGACCTACAGTACCCAAATAATCTAGAGCTAACATTCACATTTATCCAAAAAGTTCTGATGTGTCTTGAGGACAATAAACCATTGAAAGGGAATAACGATTTGGTCAATGAGTGAATCATTCAGAATGGACTATTATACTATTGAGGAAGCCTTTTAGTTTTTTTGCAGTAAGTGCCAAAATGTTTCTAAACACTTTTCAATGTCTACACATTCTAATTGTTGTTTAGGATAGCTTAAACGTATAATTTTGAATCTTATCATGAATCCTTTGAGTTTTTATCATAAGGTGCTGAAGTCATCACCTTTTCTGTTTGTTTTAATTTATAACAAGTACTTTGTTTTGACCGTGTTACTTTGATTTGCTCCTCTTAAAAAGCACATTGTATTGAATAACATAAAATGGATAAAAAAAAGTTGTTCAATTGTCACTGCGGTGTCACTTCACTATTTCAGTATAGGGTTAATTTTGAGTGCATGTCCCCCAGATTATGAGTTAAGGAATGTTGAAAAATGTCAGTGTATCTCCAACATTATATAAGCTGAAGAAACTCAAAAATTTTGAGTTTATTTCCAGCATTATATGAGCTGAATATATAGAAAATTTCAAGTGAAATTTTTCCTAATCATAAATTGAGAAATATCAATATTTATAAGACAATGTTGAGATAATTTAAGGCAACTACACCTGTAATTTTTATTTTATGTAAATTTAAAACATCACTAAAATATTTTTGTGTAATCTGTTACAAAATAATTTTTGAGTTCTGCGGACTTGTTAGGGTTTACAGTGTTAATGCATTTCATGCGCTTTGGCACACAGACTGATATGTTACATATTTATGAGACAAAAACTGGGTAAAACTACCATTTACATTCGAGTGAGGTTTTTACATCTTTTTATTTTCTCTATTTTGTCTGCATGTTATGTTGTCTGAGGATAAATGTGGTTCAGTTTCATTGCTTACATTCAAACAATAAAAAACATTTAAAAAAAAACATTGGGTTTGATGCTTCCTGGTCCAAATAACTCTGAATATAGTTAGATTTCAGTATATTTAGGTGTGTTAATGCTTTGTAGTTTGATATTGTTCAGAGTGGCTGCCGCACATTTTCACGCCAACAAAAAAGTGTGCGTATATTTACACAAACTTTGACGCAAAGTTAATTTTTATACATGCTGGCTTGGCGTAAAATATGACATTTTTTGTGTGTACTCTTTATGCATGAGGCCCCGGCTCTCTTTCAAATACTCTCTTTGCTTTTTCAAACCTTTCTCTAGCGCTCAAAACTTCTCTGCTCGGATCAAATCTCCACTTGCAATCCTCTCTGCTCGCTTGCAATTCATTTTCTGCTCGTGCTTGGAACAGAAAATGCAGGTTTTATACTGGGTGTGTTTGTTCTAGTAGGTGTGCACATGTGGATATGTATCTCAAGATAGATATCTGTCTATTCTATATCAATATAGGAACAATCATGATAGATGCATATTAATAGAAAACCCACCAAACTGATAAAAACCAACAGCCATTCTTTTGAAAGAATGCTGTGACTCTACAGCGTAGAGATTACAGTGCTGCCGCTTCTAGTGTCCTCCTTGACACAAAGATGTAAAAGAATATGTACTCGCCTGACCCATCTGTGCTAGAAACAAACCATCTCATCAGCCACCAGCCGGCTTTCTCCAACTTTTACCCATATCCAAAAGTCCCTGGTTGCACATTTCCATAGATTTTGTTACCGAACTTCCCGTTTCCAGAGGTATGTCCACCATCTTTACTACTATTGATTGTTTTTATAAGTCTTGCCACCTCATTCCTTTCAGAAAACTTCCCAGACTTCTCAACTACTTATTAAACATGTTTTTCAACTTCAGGAGATCCTGTCGGACAGCAGCCCCCCATTCACGTCACAAGTTTGGAAGCTTTTCTGCTCTCCACTCTGGATGTATGGCAAAATAGCTTCTGGTCGGTGTTTTCTTTGTAGGGTTACAAATGTGGACATGAAAAGTCCACATGCAAAAGGTTTACTCTACCTTTAATATGGGACATGAATCTCACAGGTCTGTGTGCTTCAATATGTGAGCTTCTGACCAACAGAGCAGAGTAGCAGCAGCGATAAGGAAACACCTGGTGGAACTGAATATTTGCTGAATTTATCATGCAGACTACTTCTCAGTCCAAAGCTCCTAAGAATGGTTGTAAACAGCATAATGAGAAGCGCTGCCGTGAAGACCTGATGAAGGCGTAGTGTCTGAAAGAGTGGGAGCTTCTTAAAGAGACAGAGGCCCAATTTCAAGGTGTTATATTGCGAAGTCAAATTTCTTTCAAGTTGTGTGATACACATACAGCATTTTATAACTGAACATAACATATTTACTTAATTGTGCAATACAATGTATGCCTGAGAGAAACAATACCCACCACTAACGTGAGCAAAAAATGTACAGGAAAAGGTCAAATAAAAAGATATTATACTACGCTGACTGTGAAAGTTACTGTTTAAGAATATCATAAAGGTACTTTAGGTCAGGTCCTCTGGGTCATTTATACAGTTGAAAATCCTGTCTCTGATGTACACACTGAAACTCAATCACAACTTAATATAAAAGGCAAAGATGTTGGATTAGGTGAAAATTTATTTAAAATCAAACCAAATTTACAAGGACAGATTCAACATAACACCAATTTACCAAACTCAACATAAGAAATTCAGCTTCAGATCACGTCTATAAACCAGAAAAAAAAATCTTTGCAGAATATTTTACTGTCTACATTAGAGAGAAACAACTGAAGAAAACCCTTTTAAAGTTGTTTTAATTAAAATAAAAATAAAACTTAACAGATCAAATAAGCAATAGAAACTAAGCTGACAGTGATTAAAGAAACAATATATAATTTACCCAAAACCAAAATATTTATGAGAATCAGGTGAATATTGCCACATATACAAATCAAATGTATCACTGAGGCAAAACTTAACCCTGTAACTATATTACAGCCAGAATGATTCATGTGTTGATAGTTTTTAGATAAGAAAAGGTTTGACACACATAAACACAATATCTTATATTACCTTAGCCAACATGTCCAGAGATAAAATGTTTTCAGATATAAACTCCAATTGTCAGAATAACTGTTGACTGAAAAGTTAAGCTTTGTTGAAATTATTTAAAAATGATTATCAATGTTTTTCCAGATAATAAAAATAGTTTAATAACTCCCATTTGATTTAACAGCATTTGAGTGAGTTCATGTATAGATGTCCAATATTACATGAAATACAATTTAGCCAGAAAAAGAGAAAGTTGAGCCATTTATTGGTCAGTGCAAACTGATGAACCTACAGAAACAAAAAGACAAAAGATTCAGTCAAGAAGAAAGTACTGGAATTTTGTACATTTAATAAAACAAGGTAAACAAAATTATATCCTTTGAAATCAACAGAAACCAAAAGTTGTGATGAAGTCAAAACTTCTCTGTTTAAGAGTAAATTGCTAATAATACAAAAAATGTATTCAAAGGCAAAATAATAATGATAATAGTGGCTAAAAACATAATAAAAATAGCATTACAAACTTTCCCTCCAGCAATAGACTCAACTTCAAACCTAATTAATGGTAAACAACATTATTCCATTTAAGACAAATGAGTTCTTATAAAATGCTCTGTACCGCCTTCCAGAGGTGAGCTTAACAAATTCATAAACATGTGTTGACTTCAGTCCCTATAATTTGTTGGGTCTTTGGTTTTGTCTGCCTTTATGTAAATCTCTTGGCTTCCTTTGCTCTGTGCTGCTGATCTTATACTGATGATTCTGGACCATCTGAAAATTTCTCTTAAATTTAAATTGTTTATTTTCATTTCCTTTTATTCTGCTTTTTGTGCTGTAAGGAGATTGCTTTGAGTTTCTGTTTTAAGTTAATAAAAATCCAACCACAGCTTTTGAAGCTCTGTTAAAGCTTCTTTGATCAGTTTTAGGATCCTCTCTATATTCCCTATGATCCATAAAAACATTTTACTGAAAACAATGTGTCTGTTTATGTAAGCTTTACAAAGTCAGAAAGTCCAGTTAGAAAATAGTTTGGTCATATCCATTATCCTTTCCAAAGAGTAAAACTGAATATCTTCCAAAAGTGGAGATTTAAGAAAATTTGGAGAGTATTTTAATAATAATAATTAAAAAAATGTTGCATAATAATAAATGTCCAATTACAAACTGTCAAACCACATTTTCTTCTTTTTTCAAACATTCCTCTGACCTTTACAGGTAAAACAAAGTTTGTTTTTACATACAGGTCTTATGTTTAATAAAAGAAGCTTCATTCAACATTCAGCAACTCACTTGTTTGCGTTTGTCTGTTTCTGCTTTTTCATGTTTGTGGCAGAAACTGGGTTTCCTCTGGAGGCGGACCGTTCACAGCTGCAACATCAGAAAGCGTGTGAATACATGTTCTGCTATAAACCAATGTAAAATGTACAGAAAACATCCATAAAATTGATTTTTTTTTAAATTACAAAGCTAAGGATATAAACAGACTAAATAGTGAGAGGCTTTACTTACGAGAAGGTGGACGTTTGGCTGAAACAAATAGAAAAAACAACTTTAAATTTTGCCTCAAAAAGTCCTTTCAATTCTGCCATTCTCTACAGAGACAACAACCCAGTGAGCATTTTAGATGAACATGATCCAAATAATTCATAGATCTCTAGACTAGATTTTGTAGATATTTGGTTCTAATATGATACATTTTTGACATCCATAACTGGTTTTAGCTGACATCATCAGATTTTATTAAAATTAAAGACAAAAAAAATTAACCTGTGAAACTCACTATTCCTCAGCTACTGTCTCCTACCAGTAATACTAGAGAATGTCATTAATTTGATTAGTAATCTATTAATTCAGCAGATTTAGCAGGTCTGATTTTATTCTTGTGTGAATTGAGAACAATTTATTACAATTAGAAATGATCCTTTTTATGAAAACTTAACCTAATTACAATAATTTAACATCAGAAAAAGGATCAAATTCTTTCATACTAACTCAGATGCAGGTATGAATTTCCACATTTGTGTTGCATGGCCCTAAATCTAAATTTAGATTACTTTTAGACTAGAAAGTGTTGTTTGGTTTAAACCCAGAACAAATACGTAGGTCTAAATGATGGCTAACATCAGTGACACTGTCTAAAGTTAATATAAAGCTTCAATGTTTAAGCAGGTCTGTTTCTCACTTGTTAAAGCTCAACAATCAAAATACAGAAAAACAAAGAAAGAAATTGACCAACTCACCGTTCATCTTCTTGTAAACAATGAATCCAATCACAGCAATGAGACCAAGAACAGCCACAGCAGCAACAACAAGGATGATCACAATGCTGATATTTGCTGTTGAGAAAACAAACCAGGTTACAATCATGTAGATGTTTCTTTATGCCATTTCATCTAAACACCATGAAAAGGTTTTGTTTAGTTCATCTTGTTTGTTCTGGTTTCTGGGCTCCAATGTATTTTCTTTCAGCAACTATAATTGTAAGTTGTTACTTCATTAATAATTAACAGCTATTTTTAAATGTCATAAAGTTGTTTTTAACCTTAATATAACCTGAAACATGAATATTAATGGTCTTGAAAGGTTGGTTGAATTTGGTATTGTTTAAAATACACATAAACATTGTATTAGCAGCAAATCACTTGTTTTAACATTTATCCTGCAGAACATTTATTCAAAACAATCCTAAAAAGAACTGCTTCTGATTCTGAGCCCTAACACAGAAAGTAAATTTAACATCACAAACAAGTCAGATAGAATTTTCTAATTAGCAGGTATTTATCTATAAATAGATACATTTATATAAATACGTACATTCATTGGTCAAGATTCTTGTTTTCTCCAGTCTATTGGTCACGTCCTCCTTGTCACCAGAGAGCTGAAACACACATTCATACTTGTTCCGGTCTTCAGTTGGAACAGATGACAGATCGATGTGAACGCTCATCTGGAAGGTCCCATCATTGTTGGGGACGATCTCTCCTTTCTCCACACCATCATGAATCTCCTCTCCGTCTTTCCTCCAGAACATTTCAGCTCTGTTGGGGTAGAAACCTGTAGCGAAGCAGCTGATTGGAGAGGAGGACGACTTCTGGAGGACAGACACTGAGGGACGCTCTGGAGACAGAAACACAACGTTCAGATATAAACAGTTTATAATAATTCATGAATAATTAAAATAATATTAATGTGCCAGAGCTGGAGACAAGACTCAGAAACACAGACTTCAGTCATTGAGTCAAAATGTAATGACAAAATCTAGTAAAACAAGATACTCAAATAATCAGTTTACATAAAAAGTCAGGATATGTGACGGTACCTGTTCTCATCAAAGAGCTTCTCCCATAGCCAACATACTTCTTCAGCCACTCAGGACAAATCTGGTTGAGGTAGTTCTTGTCAGATTCCAGCAGAGCTCTGTTATTGTTCCATTTGTTTGTAGTAAGTACAGCCTGTGGTTGTGGAGCAATCCATGTGTTTGTCTCCGTGTTCAATGTTAGAAAGTCTTCTCCATCATAGCCAAACTGTCGATAACCAGTAACCTTTTGAGTCTCATCATCCCACTCACAGCCGTACATCACCTGGACAACATGAACACCTGAAAGACAGAGATAGAAGGAAGAACTGAATAGATTAGGTTTATTCCTCATTTAATAACAGTTTGAATAACACAAAACGACAGTCATCCATATACTACAGACATCTTAATAGAAAAAAAGAAACTCCTGAGAAAAATGTAGAAAAGATATTATAACAGAACCTTCACAGATTTACTGTCAGCAGTTTATCTACACTGACCAAGGTAGTGTAGCTGCATGTAGTGGAGATGAACACAGGCACTGTGAACTTTTCAGTAAGTTAATCTAATTTATTACATAATGAGCATCTTCAGACAGACATGCTGACATGCCTGATGACAACCTCATACAATGTTCTGGTATAAGACGTTACAGACCCTGTGAGGTTTCTGGTACGGGTTTTTCACTGAGGAAACCCAGATCATAAAATGAAAAATAAACACTAACTCCATCAGTAACAGTGTATGGGGGGAAGAATCTGCAGACGGTCCAGTTCACCTGCCCACAGAACTCCTCACTCCAACCAGAACCACTGACCCAGCAGCTCCTTCTCTAGAAAGCAGCTCAATCAGAACCAGCTGATGAACATGAAGGTTTTCCTGCTGATCAGAGGAAACCTGATCAAATAAAACATGTCTGATCAGTCTGACAGTCTGAGCTGCTTCAAGCTGTCATCAGTCTGAATAATCCGACCCGGTCCAGCTGATCTGGGTCAGTATTTCTCTGTTTGTGCTGCCAGACGCCTGAATGAGCAGAAACCTGATTCCTGCTAACCAGACAAACAGGTTCTGCTCTGAACTGCTGAGACGTTTGTTAAACGGGTCTGAAGGAGACGAAGGTCGTCGTTCCTGGAAACGCAGCTTCATCCAGCAGCTGCTGAGGGAAGAAAGAGTCAGAGAGGAGCTGGAACCCTCAGCCCGTCTGACCCGGTTCACTGATTCTACCAGAGTTTCTGACCCGTTTCACTGATTCTACCAGAGTTTCTGACCCGTTTC
>NW_006802348.1:0-9020 GCF_000485575.1 Poecilia formosa
CAGACTCAATGTCCCCCACCTCCCCCGGAACGTGTTCGAAGTTCTGCCGGAGATGGGAGTTGAAGCTCCGTCTCACAGGGGACTCCGCCAGACGTTCCCAGCAGACCCCCACTACACGTTTGGGCCTGCCAGGTCTGACCGGCTTCCTCCCCCACCACCGGAGCCAACTCACCACCAGGTGCAATTACTAGAATATTTGAAATTTTGTGCATACAGAAATCATAATTCCACATTCAAATTAGACCTTTTCAAGGGTTTTTTATCAATATGATTTGGCTGTGGTCCTAAAAAATGTCATGTGGTGCGACCGTGATTTATCTAAAAATAAGGTATTTTCCATGATGTGCTAAACATTTGTTTTATAAGTTTCTATTTATTTAAGGTGTTTAGAAACAAATTTTTAAAATTTCTTTTTATTTTTCTGGCAATTATGAAAGTTTTTCCCCAAAAAAACTTGTGAAATTCCATTTATAATTGATTTGACCGCTATTTTTCTTCACCATTTTATCAAAATGTGTTAAAATAATAAATAAATACCAGTCACTTAAGGATACTATATTAGTGGTTAATATTTATTCTCCAGATACTAGATATTCTATTTTGAATTCAATAAATGTACTTTTTTAATCGGTCGCACCACATGATTTATACAATAAATGTAGGCCAGGAAACAGGTCAAAATCCTTTTAATACATGAAAATAGAATTGCATTCAGTTACAGTACATTACAAAAATAACAACACAAATAAAACACACCAATTTAATTTGCCTAAAAATTAATGCAGTAATCAACTTAGTTGTAAACATTTCCAACATATCCCTCATAAAATCAGAATGTACATGAGATTACTTTAATTTCCTAATTTTATTTAAAAAACTGGAAAGACATTTTCATTTTCAATCTCCCAAATGTAAGTGCATTAATGAAAATATAATAATTCAGTTTATGTTTAACCATTTTAAACAGAACCATATGATAAGTAATGGTTTCAAAACGGAAAACTTTAATTAACTTAAAAACCATCATGTTACTCTTGGGTACAGATGCTCCGATTAAGTTTTTTCCTGCCGATTCTGATCAATGAGGGCCGATCACTGCCAATCACCAAAACTGGTCACGTGGATTGACTGTTAATTTTTGGCTCTAGGTATAAATGACACCATGTGATCTGGCAAAATGGAACCATTTTGTCAGATCCATCGGACCGGTGGGACCATCGGTGGCCGATTGATCAGCACACCACTACTCCTGGGTACTTTAATGCCCAAGTGAACAAAGGAAAATGCTTATTTTCAAGCAGTTTTTAGAACCAGGCATTTGTGAACTTTGCCCAGTCTTGGCTGTTCAACTTGGAGAGTTGAGTTCTATGAGGTTTTACTGGTTCAGGTTCTGATGAGCATGTGACCATGTGACCAAGTTCTTGTCATCAGACTGTCACATGGTGTTGACCTGGACTTCTTCTCTCACATCCTGAAGTACCTGGGTCACATATGGTACTTCATCATAGCTCAGTTTGATGACATTGGGATCTAGTAAAATAGATAAAAACAATAAATGACAAAATACATGTTATAACTATTCCCGTAATGTTAAATGTTCCATTATATTTTTATCATACAATACAATGCAAAACAATAATAAAACTGTACAACCTACTCTGGAAATAATAATACAAAGTATTACTTTTGCATTTGAGTCTTGAAATCAAAAATAAAAGCACAGAAACTCCTTTTCAAACACATAAATGTATCATTACAACGGTCGAACCACATGATATTTGGTCGCACCAAATGATATTTTCATGTTCGGTCATTATCAACAGGCAAATAATTTCCTTCCTTAAAAAAACAACCTAGCTTCAAACACAAGGCAAATATAACATTTATAATCAAAACATAAAATAGTAGGTATATTTAAATATTACGTTTTTTGTTGGTCGCACCACATGACACCCAAATATGGCAACTACATACCTACTACTAAAAGTGACACTTTTTCTGAAATTTAAGAAAAATAAACAAACCTGTTTGCTGTATCCAGTGATTCTTGTCAGACTGTTGGATGATTCAACCTCCTGTTTTTGACTGGATTTCAAAATTTAAGTCCAAAAATCGGAATTTCTTGTTGGTCGCACCACATGATATTTTGTTAAATGACATTTTCGGACAAAGTTTGTTTAAATGTTATAATGGAATTATAACTAAAAATGCTTTGAAAATTTGTACAGGATGAAGAAAAGACTTTGAAAATCATGCCAAACAGGAAATAAAATATATTTGAACAGATTTAATGTAATTTTAAAGACATTTTTGCAACAGTAATTGAGTTTGGACAGTCGCACCGCATGACATTTTGACCCTTCAAAGACCCCAAAAATGGCCAAAAAATAACAGCTTTTGAAAGGTTAAAGAAGGTGTTTATGGGGGAGATATATTAGATATTTATGGTTTCTTTTTATGAGTTTAAAGCTCTTTTTAACTTTAAAAAGTAGAGCCAGACAAAAAAAATGAGCGTCACGTCTTTGAACCCGTGGCATTTTCTCCCACACTTCTTTTGCAATATGCAGGGTTCCTTTCTCCAATGGCAGATTTCAGCTCCACCCAAAGATTTTCAATTGGATTGAGATCAGGACTCATTGCTGGCCATTTTAAAACAGTCAATTTTTTCCCTTTCAACCTGTGTGCTTTTGGAGGTGTGCTTTGGGTCGTTGTCTTGCTGGAGGACCCAGGATCTTTGCCGCAAACCAAGTTTCCTTACACTGGGCAAGACATTTCGCTCTAGAATTGCTTGATAATCTGATTTCATGATGCCTGTGATACGGTCAAGGCCTCCAGTACCAGATGCCACAAAGCAGCCCCACAGCATTATGGATTCTCCACCATGCTTGAATGTTGGTATGGTGTTCTTTTCTTTAAAAGCTTCATTGCATTGTCTGTAAACATATTGTTTGTGTGATTTACCGAAAAGCTCCACTTTTGTTTCATCTGTTTATAAAACGTTGTCCCAGAAGGATTGAGGTTTGTCCAGGTTCTCTTTTGTGAATATCAAACATTCTTTTTTATAGCTTTTCTTCAGCAATGGACTCTTCCTTGGCCTCCCCCCATAAAGCCCCACTTTGTTTAGTGTGTGGCGTATGGTACTTGTTGAAACAATCACACCAGACTGCTCCAGGTTGGTCTTTAGGTCTTTAGATGTTAGACATGGTGTTTATTCCACCATTCGCACCAACCGTCGAAGACTTCTGTCATCAATTTTTCTCTTCCCCCCACATCCAGGGAGGTTCTTGACCGTTCCATGCCTGGAAAACTTCTTAATAACATTACACACCGTTGAAACAGGGATACCAAGGTCTTTGGAGATGGCTTTATACCCTTTGGAGGTCTTGTGCTTGCAAATAATAGCATTTCTGATGTCCTCAGACAGCTCCTTTGTCTTTACCATTGTCACATGTGGAGATGAACTAACAGGTGGCTTTTAAAGCACCAGCATGATTATTCATTGGTTAATTCATGTCACATCTGTGGAGGCAGTCCATCACAAGTGATCTTTATGTTTTATTTGCAACAGGTGAGCCAAATTGGGTTTCCATACTGATTTGCAGCAAAGGGTGCCAATACCATTGGCATGGTAAAAATGATGTTTTTCTTTGTTTTCCTCATAATGTTTATCTTTTTTAATGTTTTTTATAATTTGCTGTTTTGCATCAAGCACAAGCTATCAGCAGTAAAATGTTGTTTCACTTGATGAATTTCCTTCAGTAAATATTCCATTACGTATACTTAAACTTCATGGGTGCCAATAATGGTGAGCAGGACTGTAGATATGTTCTCCAAATTCCTGCTAATCATCTAATTATTGTATTCAGGTGTGGAGCAGCAGCGGCATATCTAAATGTTGCAGGACAGTGGCCACCTGTGGCATAGATCAAACCAATGGTCCAGCACAGCCACTCCCCCGTTTTGCAGTCTACAGCCAAAAACGTAAAGAAAACGACCCCGCAGCTAAATAATGTTAACTCAAATGGCCTCCAGATTTTCCTGACAGTTTTAATGTTCGGTTAAGATAATAAACAGTCATATATACCGTGATATCCAAACAAATAAATGTACGTTAAGCGAACTGTGTATATGAATCGATACTCTTGTGTAAACTGAAAAATAATGCCTCCACAAAAAATAGTCAAAAACATGATCATTTTAACATGGAACTTACCTTATTATAATAAGCTCCAGATAAGACGCCATACTGCTGCCTCCGCTCCTCAGGCAAACATGTGACATCGGACTGGGCCCAAATAATAAAGCTCATGATAATTTAACTTTACAACATAGACATGACCACAACAGCGGAGCTAAGAAGTTTCATCACCAGAGAGCGACTATGTCATTTTGAAGTCCATCTGACATGAAGTACAACAAACCAAGAGAAGAACAGAAACATCAGGCTGCTGGTTACTAATGATGAAACAACACAAATTCAAAACATGTTCACGTAATCTGTAGAAATGCTCTAGCTAGTTTGCCATTTGTTGCCAAGTGACTGATGATGACGTTGGTGACAAGCTTTGCCCAGAATGCACCTGGAGACAATAAGGACGATTCATTTGTAGTTTTGTGTGTCATAAAGTTAAATATAAGAGTGAAAATAAAGCCAGTCATGTAGCACTACATTTTATTCAATATTTTACACCCACTATGTCACTAAAATCAGTCAGTCTGGTAAGATTTTTAGCAACCATGAGTCAACAATGGAGCACCCTACACTGCATGAAAAGTGGGATTTTTTTGACCCTGCATTCTGACACAAACGTAGCTAGTGAGTGACAGCAATCGACAGTTTTGCATTTTCTCTCACGGGAGTCGAAATCTGTCGATTGCAGAATCCCAGGAGGGGGGAGTGGAGGTGAGAGGGAGCGGGCGGGCGGGAGGTCCCAACGACTCTACTTAGCATACGAATAGGTAGGCGCTTCAGCAGACACATAGACATAATATAAGAATATATTATGTTTTATGTCTTATATTATGTCTATGAGCAGACCCACGTGGATTCTCAGTCATTGGATGAAAAACAATGACATCACAGTTCATCATTTACATGTGATTGGTTGGTTGATGTGTGCCCATTGGACAGCCGTTATGTCTTTATAAATAAACCCCGCCCCACTCATTATTATTTTTAATGCTCTATTTTAAAAAAATCTATATAAGAAATAAATGCTGTATTAAAATAAATTAATTTGATATTGCTTATGTAGCCCAGTGGTAAACTGAGGTTACGGTAATTACTGTATGTTAAGGTTAATAGAAATCTTACCTGGTTCAAAACAAGATACAAGTATATTAAAAGTAAATTCTTGTTCACTCAGGCATACATTGATGACAACTAAGTGTTCAGTATCCTTCTTTCTGAAAGAAATACATTGGTATTTTCCTTCTCCTTAATAGTTGAATAATATAAAGGTCACTATTGAGTAAATACCTTACTTGGTGATTAAAATTATCGTTTGTTAGTCAGCTATTGTGTAAATATTGTAAGTGAAAGAAGTAGTGTGACGTAAGCTGCACAGTGCATTTTCTGGTCTCACCATTTTATTGGCAACGGGGACAGTTCGTCCAAGGCAGGACTGGGGATTGGTTGAAAGAGAGAGAGCGAGAAGGAGGAGAGAGTCGTGAGGGTAGAGAACGGAGGCGTGACAAGCGAAGAAAAAAAAGAGGAATAGATAAATAAAAAAAGAATAAAGACATAGGACCCCGCCTCTCGCCCGGAACGTTAGCTGGAGATAGGCACCAGCACCCCTCCCGACCCCACTGAGGGACAAGGGTGTTCAGAAAATGGATGGATGGATGGATAAAGACATAGGAAAGGAAGAGATAAAGGACAACAGGACGAGAGGGCACGAAAGTCAGGAGAAGTTGAAGGAGTTCAGTCGACGCTGCAAGGACGAGCCAGGTTCTGCTGCAGCGGTTGGCCCCTGCGAAGCTGAGAGGAAGGAATGCATCGCAGCATCTTCTGTTTTCCCCAAATTGCAACGCTCTCAAATTGTTTTTTTTTTTTTTTCTCGTCCTCCCTCTGGAATTTAAACTTCTACTCCTCGTTGGACACAGGCCTGCAATGTTTTTTTTTTTTCCTTCTGTTTTTCCCTTTTCCTGTCTTGTGCGAAATTCGGTTCCCCTGTGAAAATCTGTTCCCCCTGTGTCGGGATCGTGCATTGCAGCCAGAGAGGCGGATCCGGCCGATCTGACCATTTTCACGGCGCTTCTGATTGATTTCTCGGTAAAAACTACTCAGATAATCATGTCAGTGTTGTAACTTTCAGTTTAATCGGCAGCTATCAAAATAAAATAAATACATAGATGCAGTCTTGTGTGGAGGTCTTTTTACGTTGTTTTGTGTTATTTTAAACGCGAAGAGAATCATTTTTTTTCAACTTTTGTCTCTTAAGCCTGTCAAATAAGTCAGTCAACAAACAGGTTTCCAACACGTAGTGTGCATTTATAATTTTTCATTTCTGATACAAGAGGATGGAAGTTGGCTGATAGCAGGGCACAAAAATAAAGACTTCCTGAAAAGATCAGTGTGTAGCATTTCTGGTAAATCCTGTTCTAATGTAAAATATGACAGATTACTGGATTACAGAAATGTCTAGTATGCTATCACACATAATAATTTTTGAGAATTTGGAAACGGTTGCTTTTTATTTCCCAAAATTATGGGGGAGGAGATGAGAGAATGGATATTCCAGCCGCCTGAAATATTCTGTTCCCCCTCTAAAAAATGGAAACAAATTAACTTACCTGCAAGTCTTTAACTGTGTTGATTCTTCTCTTCATCAACAGAAAATCCTGTGATTTTGATAACATTTGGTCTTTATTTGCCAAAGTTATTGTGGGGGAAGCAAATATTTTAGCTGTCTGAAATAACCTACTCTTTGTAGGGGGAACAGATTATTTCAGGTGGCTAAAATATTGGTTCCCCCCAAGTAAGTCTGGCAAATTAAGAGTAAATATTACCAAATTTACATGATTTGTTGCTGATGAAGAGAGGACTAAGCACAGTTAATGAAATAGTAAGAAAATAATTAACTCCCATGTTATGTAGGGAGAACAGGTTATTTCAGGCAGCTAAATCAGCTAAAATATATGGTTCCCCCATCATAACTTTGGCAACTAAGAATCAAATGTAACCAAAATCACAGTATTTGTTGTTGATGAAGAGAGGAATAAGCACAGTTAAATATTTGCCAGTCGTTTAAATTGTTCCTATGAAATGGAAGGGGAACGAATTATTTCAGGTGGCTAAAATATTTTGTTACCCCCTCCTAACTTTGGCAAATAGAGCAAATGTTATCAAAATCACAGGATTTGTTGTTGATGAAGAAAGGAATGAACACAGTTAAAGACTTGCAGGTAAATTAATTTGTTTCCATTGTAGGGGGAACAGATTATTTCAGGCTGCTGAAATATCCATTCTCTCCTCTCCTCCTCTCCCCATAACTTTGGCAAATAAAAAGCTACTGTTTCCAAATTCTCAAAAAATTTATGTGTGATAGCATACTAGACATTTCCTTAATCGAGTAATCTGTCATATTTTACATTAGAACGGGATTTACCAAAAAGTCTACATTCTGATCTTTTCAGGAAGTCTTTATTTTTGTGCCCTGCTATCAGCCAGCTTCTCTCCTCTTGTATCAGAAATGAAAAAATTATAAATGCACACTACATGTTGGAAACCTGTTTGTTGACTGACTCAGGCTTGAGACAAAAGTTGAATAAAGATCTATTCCCTTCACGTTTAAAATAACACAAAACAGTGTAAAAAGACCTCCACACAAGACCCCGTTTATTTATTTTATTTTGATAGCTGCACTGTAAAAAAAAATTGTAAAAAAAACGAGTAAATGTACCGTAGAAATTTTACGGAATTTTCCCGTTTTTAGTTTTAACAGGTATTTCTACCGTATTTTCAATGTTACGCATTGCATCATGGGAACAAGAACCTTCGCGAAGCGCGAAAACTGGTCAGACAACATTTCAAGCTCCCTAGCCGGACCCTGCAACATATATCTTTTGGACTTCGGTTGGATGAAGAGTTGGAGTTACCCTTCTGCCACCTCCCTGGTAAAGTAAAATAAATAAGAACACTTTATTTTCTGTGAATAATATTTTGAAATATTTGTAGTTGACTTCGTTTTAATTTATACCCTTTTTTTCTTTTTTTACAAAAAAGGTATATATTATTTTTACAATGCTGCGTTTGCTTGTGTATTATAAAAGTAAAACGCGGTGACTGCTGTACTACTGTTATTTATTTTACCGAACTCAAAGTACCGTCCATTTTTTCAAGTCAAACTGAACTAGGCGCGTGAAAGCTAACCGTTCATGGCGTCATGCTACTTATGTCTCAATCCTGCTTTTTAAAAATGTCAAGCTGCAGTTGTCTTATTTGCTAAACATGATTTTATGTCCAGGTTGTTAACATAAAAGCAGGTGGCCATTTAACTTCGGTAAATACACTTTCCATGTCAAGTTTGGGGTTTTAGAATATGGGAAATGTCGCCTGGAGTAGGGGGTAGTTAGAGGTGGTGGTGGGGAGTATGGGGGAGGGGAGGGGTCGAACGACGAACAAACGTAAACCGGGGGGAACCGTTAGACCAGGGGACAGACGAACGAACGTAATAGGGTCGGAGGGAAGCCGTTAGACCAGGGGTCGACAGGAGGACAGGGGTGGGGACGGCTCGTGTTTCAGCGTTAAATTTGTTGCATGTTCGGTGCTCTAATCAGGCATGTTGAGATTAGCTTAGGTTGATAAACTGTTACAGTGGGTCAGAATAGGTACCGGCAGCCAATTTTTTTTCTTTAGATTTTTGGTACTCTAAATGCATTTTTCTACTAAGTGCATTACCAGAAAAGAGCAGAAAAAATTTCAGCCCATTATCTCTAACGGTTTTTGAGATTTTGGGGGTTAGGTGTACCTTCCCACAAACGCACCTTGGAGTAGAAAAAGATGTGGTTTTTGAAAG
>NW_006802349.1:0-9015 GCF_000485575.1 Poecilia formosa
CCTAAAACATAATCTTGTATTTGGTATTTAGCCCAAAACTCAACCCTGTTGGGTTAAATCAACCCACGGGTGAATTAAGAAAATATATTTGTTTGTTTGTTTGTTTGTTTGTTTGTTTTTAACTGCAGTTTTTACAGTGAAAGCTGTTGCAAGGCAGTGGCAGTGAACTCTGCTGATGAACTAGTGCTAACTGTGAGAATTAAACCTTCTCCCAGAACAATGAAGCACTGAGAAGGTGAATCAATTGTGAATGTTTTTCTAGTGTCTAAGGGACAATTTCATGAAACAAACACACTTGTTGATGATTTTAGTCATATTTCATCTGACATCAATCTTTCACCACCGCCTTCTTCTTCTTCGTCTTCTGTTTTTTTGGAAGCGGTTGTGAGAGATTGTTACGATCCCCCTGTTGTATATCACCAGCATGCATTAGTATTTAAAAGCGTTCCCATGTGTAACTGAAAAAAATGCAAAGATCTGTAATAAATTCCACCCTGTCAAGTCCTGATTTACAGGTCAGGCTCGAGCAAAGGTGGGTGACTGTGTGTGTGAGCGCAGGTGCTGGCGGGTAGAGTGTGTGAAAACGCCTGTGGTCATTTTTCATCTCTCAGATTAGGTTGTGTTTGTTGGAGCGTGCTTGTGTATGCTTGCGGGAGTGTGAGAATGTTTCTTGCTTGCCCTTGCCGAGCCAATATCGCTTTTGTTAGTCATTACCTTTTAATCTTTGATTACTATGCAGAGATTGTTTTATTTTTTTACTGAATCCTCCAGGGTGAGCTATTATTTTCCTCCTGTGTTTTCTCCAAGCACACAGCTATCTAGCCAATAATTGTTAATAACTTAATTAGGGAGATAAGGAAAAAAGAAAACTGTCAGTAACTGAACGGGCAACGATTAATATAAAACCAAAGAGGACTATTTTTTCCCCCTTCCTCTTCCTGGTTTGGATTTGGCTTTAAATAATGTCTCTGCTGCATGAACACACATAAACACATCCACAAATTCCAACTTGTAAATATAAACTCAGATCTCTATCCGTGTCTGTACTGTACCTCCCCCTGTTATTTTTTTCTGTTTTTCTTTTCCACTTTTGTCTCTAGCCATTAACATTCAGCTGAAATTTCATGAGGGAGGATACATGAATTATAGCAACCGTAGATTCATCATGTTCGTTTTCCTCTCTCTTTCTCTTCCTTCATGAATTATGGAGAGCCTCCCATGGCGCATTTAGTCGAGCCACTAGTAAATTAAATGCAGTGCGCTGCCGTGCCACACAGGAGCAAACAGGCCCGACAGGGATATATTGGATTGCGCTGTTGTGGCCCAAACATTTATTCTCCCCACTAGTCTTTCCTGAAATGCTACATCATGCTAGTTTTTTTTTTTTTTTAAGAAAAAAACGATCATGTGAAAATCATGCGATCCTTTTAAAAACGGCCCTAAATACAGAATCCTTAAATGACCTATTAAAGTAATGATTGATTATGTTGCGTAGCAGAAGTCTTAGCTAATTCAAGGCGCAGAGTAGCAGCTAAGCGCTAACTGCAACATGTTTGACCGGGAGGCAAAGCAGATGCTATGACGGACTTTTAATTGCTACTTTTCAGATATGGAGGTTACATCCACTGCGGCTTAAGGAGCACAGGCTTCACCGCTCTATATTTCTCTCCTGAGGCAGGCATGAATGGGGGTGGCGGCCCCCTTCTTGCCCCCCTGATTTATGGTGTTATGGTAGTAAAGTGGCAGACTAGGATAACATGGGTGGTAATAAATGACTTTAAGACAGGGACTAGCAGCTGTTAATGCTACAGCTATTAGACTGAAAAATGAAGGGCACCGGTGATTCCGTCAGATTTATACATTTTCGCCGCACCGTGCATTAGTGCTTGTCATCCTAAAGTGGCAATCCATATGTGAGTATTAATCGTCGGCCGCAGCCAAAATATTCGGGAGCGGATCTATAAGCGAGCTGCACCTGCAGCTGTCGCGCCTCAGAGACGAGAAAGGGCCAACAAGCATTCAGGTGAGGGGAGTGTTTTCTGTGTTTTACGTCATTTTAGCTTTATTTTGTATTGCCAAATATAATAGCTGTGTATTTTTAAGCCACGACCAATGATTCGATAAGATACATGAGCAGCAAACAACTGGATTCAGCTCAACATGCAATGTTTGAATCTAATGTAGTTCAATACATAAGGCTGGGATGAAGCAAAGGAATGGTAATTTGAACCAATTATTGCTAATTTTAACAAATTATCAGATTTATTAAGATGGAGCTTTTGTCATTTTGACATTCAGTAACACAGTATTATGCAAAAGCACATATTTTCTAAAATATGAAAATCAAAATAAATTGCTAACCTTAAAAGTAGATATAACTGAAAAAACGGTCCATGAGTAGTTGAAAATAAGTGCAGAGCACATTATGACAAACCTTAAATTGGCAGTATTATGTGTTTTCACCTCATTTTCTCTGTTCATTTTCAGAAAATGAACAGAAAAAGTAATTCAAAGGGTTGTCTGTTGTTAATCAAGTCCGCATGACGCTGACTAGTACAACAAATGTTGTTCTCAGCAAATGCCCCCAAGTTTGCAGAGCTTGGTAACATCAAAGCCCACGCCACTGTACCATCGATTGAAGTAAAATAAAACTGAAGAACTATAGAGTAATTACCGACAATATAAATGATTTGTTACTTTCTTTACAATAAGTTTGCGTTCTGGTAGAAAACTAATCTCTTTGAACACATCGATTGTCTGAGGCTGTAAACGTTCATGCCACCATCAGTGATAACTGTCACCACGTCAAGGTTATATTTGTCAGATTTTCAGGAGCCAATCCAGCTCCAAGAAGAACCAGTTTCTTCCGATCACCGATTCTACAGTGAACTGACTTTACTTAATTAAAACAGCGGAGTAAAGTTTGGCAAAGCAAAAGGAGGCCATCTGTATTCTTCACTCACAACTTTGATTAAATCTCAAGTTTCCAGACTCTGACTGGATCACCGGTCATGCGAAGCATTAGGTGCTCATTCTTATACCTAAAACTTTTTAATGTTTTGTGTCATGGTACAACCACAAATTGATACCATAGTTTTCAAAATGTTTTACAAAAAAAAGTCTGAATATTGTGGCTTTAATTTGGATGCACCTCTTTCGAGTCGGTATCTTTAGATAAATCAGAATTCTTACTCCTCCTTTGCAAATTAAATCATGTTTAGTCTGAGTGGATGAAGGGCATCTGCAAACATCAGTTCAGCTGAAAGTGAAGGCCTATCCACAGACTTTGACTGGGCCATTGCAAACCAAAAGTGGGCATTGATCTGAACATTCCTCATCCCTAGAGCCACACATCATATAGCACCATATAGCTCTTGTTGGGGGAAAAAATAATTCCGTTTTCCTCCG
Organism: Poecilia formosa; assembly: GCF_000485575.1. Lineage (NCBI taxonomy): Eukaryota > Metazoa > Chordata > Actinopteri > Cyprinodontiformes > Poeciliidae > Poecilia > Poecilia formosa. The sequence goes on from NW_006802349.1 coordinate 3,409, forward strand.
TCTCTTTTAGTTATTTGCATACTCGTGTACACACACGCACACACACAGTGCACACACGCGCAAAGCTAAGGGTAAAGGAAATGACGCGCTAGGGAATGCCCTCTTTAGGGCGTAGCTTAGATAGCAGCCAACAACAGGAACTAGAAGCTGATAGGTGCCATTTTGCTGTGTTAGGGAGAGCGTGAAAAATGGACCAGCGCTGTATTTTAGTCTTAATAAATGGAATTCATGAATTCAACTCACTGACTCTTCTTGAACCTCATACAAGAACCTAAATGGAGAAAGGATAATTCTCCACACTCTCAACCTTTTGAGCCCTGTCACAAATAGAGAGCCATTGGGAACTGTTATATATTACTGCATATTCAGTTGCAAAAATGTTAAAAGTTGTGCATCAGACCTTATTGCTCTGAGGTTTGTTTCATCAATCTCATCACAATTTGTGATGGACCAGCAACCCATCCATGGTGTACGATGGATGGATGGATGGATGGATGGATGGATGGATGGATGGATGGATGGATGGATGGATGGATGGATGGATGGATGGATGGATGCCCTCACACTGGAGATGGTTTGGGAAAATAAAGAGACAACATAGTGGTATAACTAAGAAGGAGAAGACATTTAGGGTTTGTTTTACAAGCCAAAGACAATTAAAAGCTTCATTGAGCATGGCCATAACAAATACCATCCAGTCACCTCCCTCTTTGCTCATTTCCACATGACTGAGCCACAATTCTTATTCATTGTTGCAGGGGACACGGAGGACCAACAGCAAACTTAAGGGGCGCTTTGATCATGACGGTTTTATCTCAACGCCAATTGGTTTCCATACTCTATTTCTTGCTAGGCATTCTTGCAGGAAGGTTGTATAACTTGAAAATGACATTGCCCCTATTAAGTCGGTCTCATAATTGAGTTGACATGTTAACCGCAGCGAAGCCTGACCATAACAGTTTCCCGTCTTGTAAAAGGCAACATGTTTATCTGAGATCATCTCCATTTGGATGTGAGCGGCTACAGAAGGACGAGGGACACTTTGATGCCTCGAAAACAAAGTCTGCACAGAAATCCTTAATGATGAAGGAAAACAGCATTTTCTTTCAAAGTCTTTTCACAAGCCAGATATGGCAGAGACGGGACAATCTTAATGCATTGATTAAAGGCTGTCAGCGTTGGTGAAGTAGACTGGATAACATTTGTGGAAACGGTCTTTGAGAGACGACTATAAAAGCTGATGTGGCCTTTCATCTCGGCACCGCTGGAGAAAAAAAAAGAAAAAAAAGAGACGCTCCCTTCCAGCTTGATGAGCACTTTTTAAGTGGACGCCATTCTTTATGACCTATATATATTGTTTTACTCTGTCAGCGTTGGACAAAGGACAGCCATTCTTGTCCAATATCAAAAGAGTAAGGGATTTTTTTTTTTTTTTTCCATAAAAGCACATGCGACACTTCAACTTGATGGGGGCGGGGATGGAGGAAATGTGTCTTTTCTGAGTTGTGTTTTGATACATTTGAATATTTATGGGAGTTACAGCATGCGGGGTAATTACATTACAGACGGGGAGAATGGATGCGAGCCATTGCATACATTTTCATGTACAAATTGGCCATTGTAGTGGAGATATAAAAACCCTCCTTGAGATAATGGCCTCCAAATTAGCTTGGTAAGCAAAGTAAGGGATTTACAGTGAACCGGGGAGAACCATCTCTGATGCGGTCTTTTCTTTTTTTTTTTTTTTTTTACGCCATTTCCCCTTTTTTATTTGAAGGAAAAGTGCAACCCAGTGGTGGGTTCTCCTTGAGTAGCACCCATTGTGTAATTCCACAGGATAATATTGCTTTTTGTGTGGATCACTGCTGATGATACTCACATGAGAGGGGGGAATCATCGCAGGCAAACTCCCCTCCTAATGTGCCCATTACTTTATAATGATGCCAAGTGTTCAATTTCACAGTGGTGGCATGAATTTGTAATTACCACATATAGATTTCCCAGTGTCTTTTGATTGCGGGACAAACATACTGTACCCACTAGCGCCTCGGGTCCAATAACCAGATGTGAAATAGTCTCCAGCTTGCCAGGAGCATTCCCTCCCAAATGAGCTTCAGTCGGCTCCGACGGGAAGCGTTTTCCAGTTAGCTATCTTGCGCAGATCAATACTCCACCTCCTCCCATAACGCTCGCAGAAACCCTAACTTCTAATGAAGGACTTTTGTTGCCGTGTTCCGCGAGCGCCGTAATGCATGTGGTCAATATGAGAGCGGATCTGCTGGAGAAGAGCAAGGGGGGGAAGGAGGCAAAGAGCCAAAGAAAGAGAGGATGGCATTATTCAGTAATAAGCACCAACAGTCTCCAGGAGTGACCCAGATTTGGTTTACCTCAAACTGTCTAACTACCTTATCTCAGATTTTCAGCTTGATAAAGTGCTCCAGTTATTTATTTTTTTGTTAATCCTGGTTGGGGGATGGAGCGCATTATCCCAGGCTGCAGTTTTGTCAAACTCAGATTCAATTCTTGAAAAGGTTAATGCCTTGGCCTGCAAAAAAGAAGAACAAATAAGGGTGAAAAAAAATTGTTTAGGATGAGGCCTTTCTGATCACAAATGGGCTAATATCTGAGGTACAGGTCTGGATGTTTCCCTGATGACCTTTTGTCAGAAAAGAGCTGATTAAACAGAAGGCAGAGTCGATGCAATTGGCGGAAAAACATGAAGGCCAACTCCATCAATCTCATTTCTGCTAAACTTCCCCCATCAACCGTATGTCTAAAGCTGAAATTATGCAGGACAGATAAATTGTACAAGTTATTTGAATTAACATCACCAATTGTTAGCAATGATGCCTTGCAGCAAGAAAGTCCCGGGTTTGAATCCTGGGCCTGGAGGGTTACATGTTCTGCCTATGCATAATGTGGGTTCTCTCCAGGTTCTCCTCCCACTGTCCAAAAATGTGACTATTGCATTCTCTCTCCAAATTCCCCTTAGGTTTGATTGTATGCGCGCACATGCCAGTTTTGAAAAAGCTCACATTTTTCTCTAAAATATTTTTAGTCGAGGGTGAGATGGTTTTCACAAAGCTCCACTAGAAGCACTTTTTTTTTTTTTTGGCATTCAATTATTTGTTGGACAATGAGCAGCTGGGTCCACCAGAGATCTCACAGCATCGATCGGTTCATAAACAGTTGAGTTGACAGAAGAGTCCATAGCTCTTCTGTAAAATCACGGACTGCAATTTTGCTCCCAAGTATAAAAGGTTTATCTCTCTAATGGCATCGACGTCTCCTCTGATGGTGATGATGAGCATTAGCGCCATTCATGTGTTTACATCCATGATTTTTCATGACTTATCATATGAAAAAGCTTATTCACGCGTGAATTTAATTTCATGTATTTAATGCAAACACTGCGATTGCGAAGTTGTATTTTTTTCGACATTAGCAAAACTTCATAAAGGTTTAGTGCATATTTGCAGTGGTAACACAGCTTCTGTTGCCCTGTTAAGGACTGGCGACCAATCTAGGCCGGGTCAGTGCCCAAGGATTTGTGGTGAAGACAAAGCTAAGCAAAAAAAAGCAGCAAACAAGAGTTAGCAGATTTTCTACAACTGTCTTGTCTCTACCTTGGTTGTGGGATTTGAATCATGACAGAAAGAATCACATCTTAGACACAAATGGCTAAAATGAGATTTCTGCGTTGTCTGCCCAGAGTCAGATGCTCTGTCCTTCAGGAGCCTTTGCCTCTCTGTATTGAAAAGAGTTAGTTTAGGTGGTTTGTGCATCTGATCGGGATGTTTACCAGGCAACTCATTAGGGAGGTTTGCCACGTTTGTCCCAGCAGAAGGAGAAGCTGAAGAGCAAACCCGGAAGACGCCGACCTGGGATCCCTCACAATGATCTGAAAACTGTTTGACTTTTCCTCCTGGCCCTGTTCCTCTTGTGACCTGATCTCAGATAAGCTTAAGACAATGGATTGATTGGGCAGTGGCGTTATTCAATTGAGTTAGTTAGAAAATGAAAAACAACTACAGGAGGATTGTTCCTGAGAAGAAATAATGAGGAATACTGTTTTCACCAGACATGAGACACAAATGAGACTGTCTTCAACCTAGAGAGTCTAATCAGGTTTCTCAGAATAAAATGGCTTTTTAAGGGGTGAAGAGAATGTATTTATTTATTTTATATTCTACTAATCAAAATGGCCATTTGTTAAGAGCTTAATTTATCATCTTTGGGGTGTTTTGGGTCAGTAATACTTATAATGTTTTACTGTTTAGTCTGATATATTACTGTATTTAGGCAAAAAAAAAAAGCATAGTAAAAGCCAGGAGGGGAGTCTCAGTTACTTACCTGCATCTGTAGCCCGTAGTCAGATAAATGGAAGGAAGAACTCACAGTGTCATCAACTAATAGAGATTAACTCAGCACACCTTGGAGAGTGTCCTTTTCCGGAGAATAAATGAGGAATTAACAGCTCCTTCAGACAAGGTTCCCCATCATGGTAAATGTTAAGCTGAGTTTAATGCTGCCAGGTTTGATACATTTTGCAGGTCTTAGCGCATTAAAAAGAGATTTAAACCGGCTTTTTCTGATCAACCTGCAGGAAGTCTTTGTTCTCAAGCCCATGATTTATTCAGAGGCATCGCACTCAGACCGCTGCTATTTTCCTATAGCCCCCGCGTTCTTCGGCAGTGTTCGTTTGTGTTGAGAAATACCATCTGGCTCGGGCAGTGAGAACTCTGTCAGAACGTGTGGAGAGAAAGAGGGGCGGTCAAAGGGAATAAATAAAAATGTGTGAAGGTGAAGCATCCATCTATTGACCTCAAAGGGCAAGAAACGGCCCGCGGAGTTATTAGTATCATTCTGAAACCATTGTTCACTTCTTGCAATTGGAAAAAGTATTAAAAAATCCATGCTCAGTGATTTGTAAAGGACATTCTGTGTCAAAATCTAGCTTACTGCTGGATGTATAAAGATGGGTGACAAATGAAGGGAAGGACGGAGCTCTTGACCTCTGGAGTGACGGGAACTGGCTCACACATGCTTCGGGCAATTTTCATTGGCAAAGTTTGGATTCTCTTGTCCTCTCTATTGGAAAGGTCACTGCGAATCAATGCAAAGTTGTTCTGAGTCATCACCTTTATCCTGTGACAAAACCTTTCCATTCTGACAACACGTTGTCATTTTCCGGGATGACCGTGTCCCCTGGAGGGGCCACTGAATGCTGGTAATAATGTCGTAAGATCCTTACAGTCAATAGAACTTAGTAGAAGATTTGTAATAGATGTAAATCAATGGGCGTGCTTACAAAGGTAAAAAAAATATGCAGAAAAGGTAGGCATGGGTTAGTATGAAATTCTCATATAACCTTTTGTAAAAATGTAATGTTAATGTAGCATTTTTTTTTGAATGCATGTAAAACCTTATGTTTAAAACAGAAAAGAATATTAGTCTTACTACTGCAAAAACAATACACTCCAATTCTAATCAATTATAGCATATTATTTACAAAACTTATTTTGATACATTTAAATACACACTGCCAAAATGTAAATATGCTTTAAAAGCAAAATAAGGCACATGTATTTGTTGTTCTGCTGTATA
>NW_006802350.1:0-9006 GCF_000485575.1 Poecilia formosa
TAAGGAGAAATGGGAATTGGAGGCTAATATAATAATAGCAGATGAGGATTGGGAAGAAACATTTAGATCTGGACACAAACTAACTAACAGCCCGACATGGAGGGAGTATGACTGGAGGGTTAAGATGCGTTTCTTTAACTCTCCAGTCATCACATCTAAATACTGTAAAACATCCCAGCTTTGTTGGAGAAATTGTGGAAATGTGGGGGATTTTACTCATATATTTTGGGATTGCCCGAAGATAGTCGAGTTTTGGAAAAATGTCCAAACAGATATAAAGAGTATTTTGGGCATTCAATTAGATCTGGACATATCCGTCTATATTCTAGGAATAATACCCTCTGACATGATCAACAAAGATAATAAATACCTGATCAGAGTTCTGCTTCTGATTGCAAAAAAGTGCATAACATGTAGTTGGTTAAGGCCACAACCTCCCAATATAGCACAGTGGCGAGATAGGATTAAAAAAGTCTATATAATGGAAAAAATAACATCAAGACTACAACTTAAAATGGGGACCTTTGAAACAAGATGGAGACCTATAACTAAATACATAATGTAACCTTGACACCTCTATATTTTTTTATTTTTTATTTTTTTCGTGTACTTTTCAAATTTAGTCTGTATGATTCACCACTACTATGTACTCTCACCACTTGAGTTGGTATTCTCTGTATGTCTATTGTGTGTATATGTTGATGTAAAACAGTTATTGAAAATAAAAAGTTCAAAAAAAAAAAGTCATGGCAGATGAAAACAGTTGCATGAGAAATATTCGTAATGTAGCCATGAAGTTAGCACTCATCATGTATCAGCCAATCAGAGGAGAGGTCGGCGTCTTATTCAGGTGTTGGAGAGACAAGCCCTTATTCTTTGGAGTGGCTGCCTAAGCGGTGTTTTGGGGAAACTGTAGTCGGCCATTTTACAGAACACTTTCCAACGACTCGACACTTTTATGAAATGTGCGATTCTCTGAGCTGCACAGTCTGAAAAAACCTTTTTTTTTACCTTCATCCTTGGGAGGTAAAAAAAAAAAAAGTGTTTCCATTCCAGTTTGCAAAATACATCTACATCATCTTTTTTTAACCAAAATACATGTTTGTTTGTTTTTTTACCAAAATTATTGGGTAATTTCTCAAGACCCAGAACTCGCAGGAGGGACGATATCCACCCAGACTGATGACACCCAGGGATCCACCAGAATAAGCCGGTAGATCTGGAACAAACCCTCATGCTGCTTCCTGATTTCTGATGAGCAAAAGACAACGGATGGAAGCGTGCAGCATCACACATCGCACTGTTTCTCTGATGCTTTCTCTTCCTGTTTCCAAAGCTCTCTGAAGGTCCAGCAGAAAGCCTGTTTTCACCATTCCTGTCACAAGCACAGCTAGCTGCCCTGCCTGCCAGGCAATCTGAAAAACAACCTGGCAAAAACCTTCAGTTCACATTTAACTCCAAACAATTGTTAATTATACAATGAACAGTTACATTTCTGTCTCCCCACTGACAGGAAGCAGTGATTCCACATGTTTGATGCCATTGTTTGCTGCAGATTGCAGACAGATCCAGGGGGCACTTACTTTTTCACATGCAGTCGGTTTGGCTTGAATAGCTTTTTTTTCCCCTTGTAAACTAAAATCGTCACTGGAATAATTCACTCAGTTTAAAAGCAAGAAAGAAGAAATCTGAAGGGGCTAAAGCTTTTTGACATAACTGCATAGTGAAATATATTTTTCTAATGTATTCATTTATTTTCTATGCTTTGGTTTGTTTGACACTCGTTTATATGAGCTCCACTTATTTCACCAAAGGGAAATAAGTAAAGCTGGGTGAAAGAAGAATGATGTAAACACAAATCCAGTAAATGATATAAAGTGATTTTTTTTTCTAAATAAAAAGTTAATCTTTAAGCGATTCTGTTTGCCTGCTGTGTTTCCTCGTTCTTTTATTGAGCTTTTCCTGTCCAGACAAGTCTAGTACTTATCGGTAAAGTCTGACTTGTTAGTTGGGGATTAACACGTTGTCATTACTGGAGGGCAGAGAAGTGGAACAGGTTCAGACAAGTTAGAAGATTATTTAAAAAAAAAAGTCCCTCCAACACTGGATGTGTTTGTATTTCTGATCAGCAGTTTCTGCTGATGTTCTTGTTGCTCACGACCAACTAGTAACAGAAAAGGCTTCCTGTCAATAAGAAATATTGTGATTTTTTTTTTTGTTCATAGTTCCAAGAGACACTGTTACAGTCCTACTCTGTCACAATAACACATTTTTCCTGGATGATAAATTGTCATAGAAGTCATTGCCATAAATATTGTTGCTTTGAGACCATTACTCATCTAGTAATATAACGGCGGTGCCATAATGATGCAAGGAAACATTCTCAAAGATCAACAAACTTTAAGTTTTAATGAATATTTAACCCTGGAACTGGAAGACATTTTAAATATTCAAAATCAAAACAACACAAACAAACAAAATTAATTATAAATTCTTTGGAAACAAAATTGTCCTTCAAAAAAAAAAAAAGGGTCTAATTGAGACCAACACACCAAACTGAAGACGTCTGTCATTCAGTTTCTGGTAGAAAGAGAAAATGAAAATTTATCGGATTTGTTTTAATTTCTCACATGTTTTATTACATATTATGACAGGTCTGCTCCTAGTATGCATGTAGCAGCACTGCTGTCAAAAGTATTTACTCTTTGGATGAGGATTAGGGTTTTCTAATGAGTTATTTTTATTTGATTTTTGATCAGTGATGACAGTAAAATGTTGGGAAAATGTTAGTCTAATTTAACAACATTTTTTCAGAGATGTGTATTCTGACGAGGTGCTATTTCCAATCCAGTAATCAGTTGCTGCAGGCAGTGTGATTTTTTTGTAAACAGAACATATTCACTGAGAAAAACATTAATATGTCCTATAATTCTTTTTCTTTTTGTGCACGTACAGTATGTATATTTTTTAAGTGTAAAAAGACAGCATGCCTGTAGCTGTCTAACAGGGACATCATTTCTTCTGATGCCTTTAGGACTTAATATTGCAACAATATAAATCTGATTGTATCCAATTTAATCCCCATTAACTGGAGCTGCATAAGAAATCCCAGTTATCCTTGCAGCATCCTGTAGCTCTTAACAAACTGCTGCTCCACAGAGAGCAGCAGTTCCTCCAAATACATTTCTGCCCCTTGGCTCTATTTATGATTGTACAGTAAATAAACCGTCCTGATTTAAAACCCTCATTCATTCAAACTGAGTTAGATTTATTCATGTTGGCAAATTATTCAGTAATCTCTGAGTCATTTTAATTTAACCGGGTTCACGCCGTGTGATTAATACGTGACGACCACTTGTTTGTTTACGCTGCGACGTGTTGGACAGGAAGACAAGCGAGATTTATAGAACTTATCTATCCAATGCTTATGAGCTATTTAAATCACTGTCTGTGCTTTTCCTCTCACACTTACTGCTGTTATTTAAATAAGTAATGTAGTTTTATGCAGTTGACAGCAAATATCTGGTTATTATTATTGACAGCAGCAAATGATGCGACTCCCAGAACCATCCTATGTTTTCATATGGGTGTGCTGCTGTTGTGCAACAATAGGTTTGATCATGAATAACTAATAAGTCTCAAATGCCATTTTTAATGAAACGAGGAACTGAGATCAAAAATACCAGCTGATTATCAGAAAAATAAAAGCCAAACAGTTTTTTGTTTGTTTGTTTCTGTGAATCAGTGGCGCAGTGGGTAGAGCTGCTGCCTTGCAGCAAGAAGGTCCTGATTTGATTCCTTGCCTGGGGTCTTTCTGCATGGAGTTTGCATGTTCTCCATGTGCATGGTACCTGCCTCTCGCCTGGAACATTAGCTGGAGAGGCACCAGCAATCCTACTGACCCCATTAAGGGACAAAGGTGTACAGAAAATGGATGGATGGTTTCTGTGAATTATTGTTTTATGAACATCTTCCTGGTTAGGTTTGATATGATAAACCAATAGATGGAGTGAATTCACATGGTGGACTTCACAATGCAGAGGAGCAAAAATAAAATGTTTTGATGAAATATTTGAAAAATCAGCTGCTGAATCAGAAATGTGAAAACCTTTTGGACGATTGGTTCTTAATGTTCTTTTGATTAGCCGTCACAGTGACTGGTTATATAGAGTGACAGACTACCAAGATGGCGGCCTAAAACAGACACAGACTCACAACGGGGCCAAATGGGAGGCGTCATATTGTCACATCAGGAATTAGCTCTACAGTGGCTATTCAGCGATCCCTTTAAGTCCCACATGTACCTTTAATCACAATTTATATGATTATTAATGTATTTATGAGCACTGGTGTAGGGTCAGTCACTGCACTAACAAAGGAAATTATGTTGTAATCACAGAAGCGCTAGTTGTAGTTGCTGTCATAGTGTTAGCACAGCTTTTAGCGTTAGCATTAGCATTAGCAGCTCAGATAACAGGGACACATTTAGCATGTTTACAAGAAAAGTGAGAACATCTTTTATATGAGTTAGTGATTTAACAGAATTTTACATCAGGCTGTTGGCACTGAAGCCGTTAAGCGAAGCAACACAAGTTGAAATAAAAAATATTTTAATTGTTTTATTCTGAGTTAATTTTTTCTGCCAGACCCAACGAATAGCAGAATGCATGCAGTGTTTTAGTCAGTGAATTTTTCCATGTCCCATTATATTTTTCATAGACTCTGAAATACCTAATAGAAGCAGGTTTACTTTGTCTCCACCTCCAGAAGAGAAATCCTTCTTTCCTCTGGTAAAGCTGGACGTTCTTGTTCCAGCAGTCTGTTACCGTCCACATGACAAATGCGGCTCGTCCTTTTGTTGCTTCAGTTTGAAACACCTGAAGTTGGCACTATTGTTTTTTTTTGTTTTTTTTACATTTGAAAAGGCCTTCTATTCTCCAAATCTATAATCTCACTCTCTCCCTGAGCCTGCTGCGCTCTCCTCTCCGTGTAGACCGGTGTGCACGGTTCTCTTTGTGCTGCAGCTCCGTCTTATGAGATTTCACAGCAGGACTTTGCCTTCAACAACATTTCAGAAGAGAGTGTTTCTATAATTATGCCGGGGAACATGTAATAATAATCTCAGCTGAAAGCGAAGTGGGGAGAAAGTGTGGAGTTAAACATTGATTGTGATTGGATGCATGAGGTGAGCATTTATTTTCCCCTCTGTAAATAAAAAATAAATGCACAGGGAGGGCAACATTCAGACTGATATTTACGATTCTTGGTTTTGTATGAATACACGAGCTGCAACTCATCACAGAAGCTATTGATTCAACCTGGAACACAAAGATTTTATTTCATAGCAACTGAAAATCCCACCGATCCTGCTTTTGGGAAAATAGACTCCAATTCCTTCAACAAAGTCCAGGAACACATAAAAGATTGTCAACAGACTCTGCTTTTGCCATAAGGGGGTCAGGACAAAACGAATGTCTGTAGGCAGAAAATAAAATGAAAAGCCCCCATACAGGCACAGATTTAAACTGTTTTAAGACTAATGGTTAGTGGGTGAAAGTTGGAAACGTTTCCCCGCCCAACACAGGAAAAACACAGAGACATGACAAACTACTGCTAAGAGTAAATTAGACAGTCCAAGTAACCTGAAATATTTTGTGGAAGAAAGCTAGAATACGAGATATATATATATGAGGGAGAACATGCACATCTTTTTCTAGAACAAAAGCATAGTCAAAGTCTCAATCCCTAAATAACTAAATGACACTACAGGAAGGCAATGAACTGAAGGGTAAAGTATGCTTACTGGTACAAAACAATTTAAAAGAGAGAAAAATGAACGAGGCAAACACTCACACCACAAAACCTGGAGAGAAAAATACCTGAGGCCCATTTTCCTGATCGTCACTTCAGCTGAAAAGACTCTGCTGATCTCTTCCGCTGCATGTAACACACTAGAGAGCCTAACATTGTCATTTTCTCACAGGAATGAGTGCAGGCTGTCGGAAAAGAACTGAGAACCGGAGACTTTCTGTCCCTTAATGACCTATTCAGCCTGTCAGCAAGGTCCACATCGCCGTGGAGACCAGCCATTAAACGGCGGCGTGACAGGAGGAAATCTTCAGAGCATGACGAGGCCATGCAGGAAGTTCATTCTTTGAATTATACAAAGGATCCACTCCTACCTCGTCCTGTTAAGCATCATGCTGCAGTTCTGACACGTGAGGGAAACTTTGCATGTCTCCGAACGCAACATCAACGCTGATCTTCCGCTGCATCGTACGTTTAAAAGGAGGCCACAGGTCAGTTTGAAAGGAAAACAAATGCATATCAGCACGAGGGCCAAACACTGTAGATCTATAAAACACTGCTTTTACAAGTGTACACTGTTAATGTTTCACTGCCATTTTAGAGCATAACGCATAAAGAAATACATTTTTCGTAAAACATTATTTAAAGTAATTCAGTTAGTTCATTAAAAAAGTATTAAATTGGTCATCAATGTTGAAAGATTTCATGCTCCGTTTTCAATCAGGCTGTATTTTGTATTTTGTGTTGTCATGGAGACAGGGCCCAGGCAGGGGCTGCTCACGTCCGTCCTCCACCATCAACGAAGAAAGCCGACCTGGTGGGTGTAAGTTTTTTTTTTCTGTTGTTTTTTTTTGCTGGGCTTTTTGGTTTGATTACTTTGAAAAATATAAAACTTGTAAAGACGAAACAGGAAATGAAGTGATCGATAAAACACAAGAGAATTGGCAGAATTATATATTTCACTGAACGGTTCAGGTCTCGTCAACTGATGAAGTTGTGTTGCATCTTCTGGCACCAGACGTTCGTTTTATTTCATTCATTTATTCTTGTCTTTAAAAGAAAAGCACTTCATTTATCAAGACATAAAAAGTTATTAAGTTCTAATATTTTAAGCTTAAATTTCTCAAAGGCTTCATGGTCAAACATTGAAGTACGTCTCAGACAACAGAGCACATTTTCTTTTGATTGTAGGTCGATGAGAGACGCTACAACAACTACATGACGTGTTGAAAACAAGGAAATCCCGAAAAAGTTGTTTGAGAAAATCATCTTGCGCTCCGATCAAGTGGTTTTCTGTGTGCGTGTTTCAATGGAAACACTTTTTTTGCATCACAGGAGTCATATGACCAGCAACCGGAGGTTACCACTGGCAAAAACGACAAAGAAGACAGCAGGAAGTGGCAGGCGGAAGATGGTGAGTCGTGATTTTAACGACTTATCATGTGAAGAAACTTATTCACATGTAATTTTAACTGAATTTCTTGTTCAATTGAAACACTGCAATTGTGAAATTGTGTTGTTTTTTTTACATTAGCGGAATAGCGACCAAGTTTTACGCACATTTGTAATGTGAGCACAGCTAGTGTGAGACTTCGACCATCAGTTGGCCAGACCTCTGTTTTATTAAGTAAGTTAATTCACTTGTTTTATTTATGTAATTTTTTTGTCATTATTTTGTAGAAACCCATTTTCACTTTGACATTACATCGTTTTTTTTTTGTTTTTTGTTTTTTGTATTCTTGATCAAAAAAGTCAATTTTGTTGCTTGTAACAGATTTGAAAAAGCAATGCAAAGTGTAAAACATCCAAGAGGGTGGCTACTTTTTATAGGCACAGAAAAAGTTAACTTACTGTTTTAAAGTTCAGAATACAACCTCATATCACACTGGGTCCATTCGGTAGATGACAGAGTGTCTGTCACAGAGTTAGACAGACAATCATAAAACTTACAGACTTTAATGTTGTGGTTATCACATGGGATTTTAATTGTGTTTTAGATTAAAACTGGCCGTGGGGGATTTTATCACGGCAATCATGAAAAGCTCTTAATTGTTTCATTCCTAACCAGGAGGAGCGGCACCTTGGATTCAGAATTTAATTATCCGCCGATCAAATTTTCTCTGATGAAATATTCACAAAGACCAGCAGATGATTCAAAGTTGTATTTACATGAAGAAGAAATCTGTGTGTTTACTGCAAAAAAAAACCATTCTTCCAACGCGACGTCCAAATCGACGGCATCGTCTGCGGTCGCGTCGTCTGCCGTCTCCGGGCTGGTTGGTATTCAGAGAAGCAGAGTTGAAGTAAGCGTCTGCCTGAAGGCACTCGAGAGCAGACAGACAAATACCGGCTCTGCCTCAAGGAATCAGAAATGTCAAACTCAGGAGGAAAAAAGTCAAGCATGACACCACCGAACCGCCAGGAACCGAACTGTCTAATTTTCACTTTAAATAATGAAGTGAATCAAATAGATGTTGGATTTTTTTTATAAACAAAAAAGAGTTTCTCAAAGTAATTCTGCTGTGCCAAGAGGCCAGACGTCAGGACGAGGAGTGTCTGTCTGAGTAATCACTGTTCGGTTTCATTTCATATTCATGATGGGCTGTCATCGCCTCTCGACAAATACTTATCCTAATCGGCACCGGATGAAGCGCAGAAACTGGCCGTGTGTCTGATTCACGCGCTTGGACTCGGTACACACACAACGCACCCCGATAAAGTATTCACACCCATGGAGCTGTTTGCATTTTGTCACGATACAACTACAAACTTCTGCTTCTTACATTAGTATTCAAGCAACAAAAAGAACCATGAAGTTGGCTTTCACAGTTTTAAACAGTAAAAATCTGAAAAGTGTGGCATGCATTTGTATTTAGTTTTCCTTGAACCACCTTCCTTCATTTGCAGCTCTTTCATAATTCCCTTTGGCTAGAATCAGTCGTACTCCCTGGCAGGTACAGGCTTAGAGTCAACTTAGTACATTTACCAACACAAAGTTAATATTTATGTTTTGCACCAGGGAGATAAAGATTAGAGTGTTGGCAAGAAGGTCCTTCCGGCTCCTAAGACAACACGATTTAGCCGTCATGTAGCATGGAAAATATGGTGCAAAAATATGGTCAGTATTCACAAGAAGTGTCTGATTGTGAAGTATTGATTGCCAATTTATTTTTCAAATCACAAAGAAATTTATTGGTT
>NW_006802351.1:0-8974 GCF_000485575.1 Poecilia formosa
CCCGGATCCTGGACCGAAGAAAGATAAACTCCAACTGACTGTAATATCTTTATTTGTCAGAGCTGTAAATAAACCTTTAACTAAACCCAGTCTCCTCTGAGTGTTTCTGCATGTGGGTCAAGAATCTCAAACCCATCATGACAGGCAGATCTAATCTGGAAAGGTAAGTTATTCCATAAAACAGAAGCAGCAACAGAAAAAGCTTGATCTCCTTTCCTCTTAAATCGAGTCCGAGGAACTGTCAATAATTGATTATGTGATCGTAAAGTTCTGGACACAGACCGGAAATTTAAAAGGTCCCGAAGATAAGGGGGGCTAACCCATTTAAAACTTTATAAGTTAACAAAATTTTGATTAAATCAGGTGTTATGATCAGTTGCTCAGTACTTGAGCAGTTTACCCAATTCATTTTACACTTGCTTAATTAAACTTATTTAAGATATGCTCTGATTGGAGTACTCTATGCAGGAACGATTGCTGTATGGGTTACTTTTTTATTTTAACTTTATTTTTATTTATTTTTAACACATTTCCACAGTTACATTCTCGTGTCTCTTAGTGACATGTATCTTCTGCATTATAACTTGACAAAAGAACAGCAAATGTTCTAACAAATGTAAAAATGAATTCACAACAACAGAGTGAAATAAAAAGACAGATAACAGCAAAATAAAATAAACACAAAACACACAAATAAATCAAATAAACGTCCCAGACTTTTTGTATCTATGAATTATATGTAGGAGGCCCTGGCTTCAGCCACCTGATAGTTATTCATTTCAAAGCTGCTGTGAGCAAGATATTTAAAAGATATCGATCACCCTTCCTGTCTATTCCATCGGGTATTTCTCCTAAAACTGCCACCAGGGGGGTTTTTGGAACATCCCTCCTGAAAATTACCTTGAGGGCTTCAAAAGTCTCCTCCCAGAACACACTTAGTTTAGGACAAGACCAAAAGATATGCGTATGATTTGTGTTCTGTGTCCTGCAGTTTCTCCAGCATGAGCTGGGTTGTGTTGGGCCCATTTTACTAGTTACTGCTGGCGTTCTGAAAAACTGGACTATTACTTTCCATTTGAATTCTCCCCATGTCTTAGAATTTGTTAATTGTGCTTCAGTGCATATTTCTTCCCAGGTGTCCCCTGCTATTGACTCCTGCAGTTCAGTCTCCCATTTATGCTTTATGTTTGTGGAATCGTGCGTATTCATAGATAGAAGCAGGTCATATATTTTACTAATTACTTTTTTATTTCCCTTTCCCCTTTGTATGTCCATTAGGAAATTTTCTATAGGTGTAGGCTCATGAAATTTAGTCCAATTGCTGTGTGTCGTCACAAAGTTCTGAGTTGTAAGTATCTATAGAAGTCCCGTCTTGGGAGAAATTTCCCTCTTTAATTACGGCAATTGATGGATATGAGATAGTCAATAATTACACCAGTTTTTGAACCCAGAATCTAAATTGTTTGGTGCAAATGTCTTCATAAATCCTATACTTGATAAAAGTGAGATCTGTTTTAATAACTTAAAAACTGATAGTATTTTGCTCCAAATTTTGAGGGTGCTCTCCTCAGGATCTCCGCCGAGTCCCCATCATTATGTAATTTAGCGATGATGACTCTTCTTCCGGTAAGTGTGTGGTGTGAGCGGTCCACCTTTATGTCTCGATCCATCTGCAGAACTTCTTTGATGATTTTTGCCACGGCTTGAGGGGAACTGGAGTCCGGGCGCTCTTCAATGCCCGCTATGCGGATATTGGACCTTCTCATCCTCCCCTCCAGATCTTCACATTTATCTTTGAGCGTTGACATTTCTTTCTGTAAGCTTGTTACAGTAGACTGTAGTTTAATGACTTCGTCTGACCACGCTGATAGGCCACCCTTTATGGGTTACTTTTTAAAAACAAAAACATTGACATAAAATATTATCTATCACTGCTGCCGCCATCCCACCCTATGAGAGTAGGACGACATGTGCCGTGGTGGGAGTCTCTTATTTTTATTACTGAAAGGTGGCAACCCTAGCTGGAGAGGCACCAGCAACCCTCCCAACCCCACTAGGGACAAGGGTGTACAGAAAATGGATGGATGGATATTTATATATGCTTGTTATTTATTTATTTATAATCAGTCATATTCAGGGGTGAAAGCAGACGGGTACGGTTGGGTTCTGTGTACCCCTAAACGATTTAGTGGGGGTACGCAGTACCTGCAAGAGAGGGGAGCGGCTGTCAGCTGTAAAAAAAAACATCAATGGGTTCACTGAGCAGCCGTGAGAGTACCCAATAATCAACCGTGACTGATTACTTTAGTTTTTCAAGAAAAGTCTAAAACACGAATTAATCAGTTAATAAATAGATTTCTTTCCATTTCATATTGTTTCTGAACTGTTCGTGCTTTGCTAGACAGTAGGGGTGCAATACGTCGATCATGGAAGGTTTTGAGGCATTAGGTGACAAACTGAACACCCCAGCTGGTCTCAGGATGCTGAGACCAGCTGAGACTGGCTCATCAAAATGTTTGTAACTTTATTAAAGAACAAGAGAAAAAAAAAATCAACAAAATGTGTTCAAATTAATGACCCAACAAAATGAATAATCTCAGTAATTATGGTTTCAACAAGGTGTTGCGCAAATCTGTGCATTTCGCTTCCATTACCAAAATAACTAGCAGAGCAGGAGTTTAAAATTAACTAATCAACCACCTCTGTGTTCAGAGGGAGCGCTTATTAATAATCGCAAAATAAATATCAAACCTGAAAACCTAATATTGTAACGGACTGAATGTTATGTTTTTAAAGTAATCTGTGCTCGGCTTGCAGGGCACAGGCGGTTGCCACGGCAATGGGTGTGCTTAAATGACAAAGAGAGAGAGTATAAAGGTGCGAGTGGTTTTGAGTTGATCACCTGTTTGGGTTATTTTACCTTTGCTGTGGCTCATTACAGCCGCTGAACGTTCAATAAACGACAAACTTAGACTAATTATCTTGTCTGTGAGTATAGTCATTTACAACAAACACCAAACACGGTAAATATGTTTCATTAAGTATTTAACAAACAAATGGCTTCTACCACGATAATTATCCATCCATCCATCCATCCATTTTTTTCCGCTTCATCCGGGATCGGGTTGCGGGGGCAGCAGCTTCAGAAGGGAGGCCCAGACTTCCCTCCCCAGCCACTTCTTCCAGCTCCTCCGTGGGAACCCCAAGGTGTTCCCAGGCCAGCCGAGAAACATAGTCCGTCCAGCGTGTCCTGGGTCTTCCCCAGGGCCTCCTCCTGGTGGGACGTGCCCAGAACACCTCACCAGGGAGGCGTCCTGGAGGCATCCTGACCAGATGCCCAAGCCACCTCAACTGGCTCCTCTCAACGTGAAAGAGCAGCGGCTCTACTCTGAGTTCCTCCCAGATGACTGAGCTCCAAGCCTTGGCTTGGAGCCTTTGTTTGGCAGTATATTTATGCCTATGCACAGAAGTGCATAGGCATAAATATATATACAACATCAATAGGACTCTAAGAGCCTTCGTTGCATCAACAAGGATGATTTGGCTGATTTGACTACGGATACCGACTCAAGAATGGGGCCACAATCAGTCACCTCCTCTCCATGGATGACATCAAGCTGTACGCCAAGAGCGAGCGAGACATCGACTCACTGATCCACACCACCAGGATCTACAGCACTGACATTGGGATGTCATTCGGACTAGAGAAGTGTGGTCGGATGGTTACAAAGAGAGGGAAGGTGAAGACCACAGTGGTGCCTGTGGTCATCTGTGTCATCTGTGTGGTCATCCAGGCCCTCAGGGGCCTGGATGACCACAAGCTAAAACAGATCCCAGGAACAACATCAGACATTTCAGTCCAGAAATGTGCAGTTCTAGGCACAGCCAAGATACTGGAGGAACCCTCAAGCTCCCAGGCCTCTGGTAGAGGACCCGAGCTCAGAGGATGAGAGAGACCACCTGCGGAGGGTGAGAAGGGAATTTTATATATAAATATATAAACTTTTACCACCAAGAATTTGAAACTGCTTTCACCCCTGGTCATATTTCATTACTTACATTACTCTTAGGTACATATATTTTATACATGTTGTTGCCTATGATTGTAATTATATTATTAATTAACTAAGGTGTTAATTAATTATTAACACCTTAGATGGAGTAGCTTGTCATCTAAGAAGCAACTTCCCCTTGGGGATCAATATCTATTCTATTCTATTTTACTCTTGGATTGTCTACTCATAACTGGAATACTTCAGATCTAAGGACTACGGAATCTTTATTTATTTATTTATTTATTTTTTCTGAGCAAGAGCAAAATGCCTCTGGTCTGTACCAAGGACAGAAAACATACAAAAGGAGGAGGAATGACCTTATTTAAGAATTTCCTAAATTCTAATAAAATATTTTAAGGTTATTTTAAGTCTTGATTATGACTACTTGAGACTTCAACATCCATGTTGACAAGCTTGAAGACGAATGAGCAAAACAAGCTGTGTGATATTCCTGATAATCTTGGTCTAATTCAGCACGTTAGTCTGGTTTTATGATAAGAGTGCACAGCTTTCACACTAAAAAATAAAAATAAAATTTAAAGAAAAATATCCAAGTAAAAAAAAAAGAAAGAAATCCAAACAAAAATATTTGTTTGAACAGCAGAGCGGTCAGCCAGAATTTAAAGACAGACAGCATCCCAAGAGTGTTGGGAACTGGGGTTTTGGCTCTTTGTGAGGATTTGCTGTTTGTCTGCAGCTTCCCTCATCAACCACTAGAGGTTGCACTACGCACCATCTGGAGGGCGTGTCTGCTGACTGGAGTCAGCACACCTGTGATCTATCACCTCATTATCTAGGAGTATAAGGAGCGGGATGCCAGCACTTTAATGCCTGAGTGTTTGCCAGTTATGGTACTCTGTGCCCCTCTGAGTTTCTCTGTCTGTAGTGAGAGTCAATTAAATCCTATTTAACTAATCTTTTTTAGTTATTAAAATTATTAATAACTAAATAAAACATACATCCTGGTATGTGTTGACTGTCAGTGGCTGGTTTCTTTTGTCATCGACTGATTTGACAATAGACATTTGTTTTAGTGTATTTGGAGTGCAGTGCTTGTTGGGGCAGACAGTATTCTTTGAGTTTTGATTTGCCTCCTGAAAAACTAAAATTCTTAAAAAAAATCTCTATTTCTTGTACTTCTATTGGCTCTCTGATCTGATCCCTTATATTTTTACTCATCAGGCCAGAATTTTACTCTTCCAACAGCTTTAAGTCTGTTTCTGCTGTGCAAGACTGATATATCTTTGCAGAATAAAGAAATAGTGGAAATTTCAAGAAGGTGAGAATTTTGGAGATGAAGAGGTTAATTATTTTTATTTGAGAATCTTGAGTGATCATCTCTTTTTTTATCCTTGATGCCCTAGTGCCTTTTTTTCTTCTTTAAATATGTCAGGAGGCCTGCTTGTGCCCCTCAACAATAATTTGAATTAGTCTGGCTGCTCTTGGTCTAATGACTGAGGATTCTCAATTCCCCTGTCTCCATGTTAAGACACCAGGCCCATGGTGTGGAGAGGTGCCCTCTATCAAATTACAGGCAAGAATATTTTTTTCCAACATACACTTTGTGAATTAAAACATGTCTAACATTAAAAAACTGTTTCTATTTTTCATAATTGTCTTAATAGTTGGGAGTTGGGGAGACCTAGACCTGGACTGGATTATTTTGCTCTAATAGAATATTAGAATCAGAATATTTAGAACCATGTTTGGGATTTGTGAAAGTTTTCTGATTTGTGAAACTTCAATAAAGGTTGATTATGTCACTTTTTTGCCTCTGGATCACACACTGGATCCTGACTCAGACCATAGTTCCCT
Organism: Poecilia formosa; assembly: GCF_000485575.1. Lineage (NCBI taxonomy): Eukaryota > Metazoa > Chordata > Actinopteri > Cyprinodontiformes > Poeciliidae > Poecilia > Poecilia formosa. The sequence continues at coordinate 5,871 of NW_006802351.1, forward strand.
GTTTAAATTAACATATTTTTTCCTCTGTGTCTCTGAAGGAACACCCCTTGATCACTACAGCTGGGATTGGCTTATAGGGGACAGACCTACAATTGGCCAGTGAGCTTCTCATCCATTCATTGACAACAATGAAGTTGAATACATAATGAGCTCTGGACTGACTTAGGTGTCTTCCTTGTTCTACTCTCAGATTAGCTTTGGAAATGGTCAGCAGCCTTCTAAGGGCTAAATGCTGAACTCCAGCATAACAGTGATGCTTTAATGGAAAGAACAATAACTATAGCTTTAACACAGAAGAATATACTGGTAAATGCATAATTAGTTTGCTTTCCACTTGGATTACTTTTTCAATTTTCAGTTTTGGTGATTTTATGGGCAATAAACTTTAATGCCAAGGAGACTGGAGGGACAAGGACCAAAATGAAACAACTTCTCCTTGCCACATGTTTGTCAGCCTTAAGTAAGTACAGATCAATGTTTGTGCTATGTATGCTGTTGCATACCATGGTATATGTTACAAACATGAATGCAATTATGAATTTAGCCAAATCTAACAGAAATAGAATCCTATTAGATTATTGGTTATATCTATCATTTTCAGGGGTAAAATTAAAAAATGGTGGGATCAGCTCAGCTAAATTCACAAAGTGCAATCTTAACTTTCAAAGCATTAATCCAAACTGTGCACAAGCTTTAAAAATATCTAACAAGTAAGACTTCTTGTCTAATTTGATAACATCAAATAAGTAGTATTGATCTTTAAGAGAGATATTCTGTGTTGCAATTTTCCTGAATTACCCTGATTCTGAAATATTTTTCACATTTAAAGTCTGAAGTGAAATTGTTATCCTTTTACTTTTAAGCAGTTTGTTTCTACATATAGATGAAGAAAATTAAAAAAATGAAATTTAAAACAAGACAGTTTTTGTATGAGAGGAGAAGTGCAGATGTTAGATGGTCTGTATTCAACTCAGACCACAGAAAATGGTTCCAACCTCTGACCTTTGCTTTTTTTTGTTGGGTCAACAGAGCAGTCTGGATTTGCAGGAGGTATGGACAAAATAGTAATCCTAAAAGTCCTCAGACCCCAGTGACTTGACCTTGACACCACCATTTCCATAACACTGCCCCCTGTCTGTGCTGTGACCTTAATAAGGATATGTGTTTATGGGGTAATCCCCCTACAGCTGTCCATGGTTGTGTCCTACCCCTCTCTATCAGGCTTTGGGTCTATTGTTGGTTAACCCAGCAGAAACCTCCTTTGGTCGTAGAGAGACAAAGGATCTGTGGTGGCTAATGTTTCCTGCAGAGAAATAGAAAGAAGACAAGCATCTCAATCTGGAGAAGGTTTGTTAATGTGAAGGAGATTTAACCCAAGTAAAGTTATCATTACGAAGATCCTAGTGCTGTACTTGGATTTTTCAACGCAAAATGAAATGACTTCTTATTTATCAAGTTTAAACTGTCATGGAAAGTTGTTGCTTTTAATTGATTGATTTTTTTTAGTTTGATTTATTTTATTACAATATATAAAATAATTATTTAAATTATTATTTTGACTCTAGGCTACGTCAGGTAGAGCCTTAAAAATCTGAACTGTATGTTCACAGTGGGTATGAGACAGTTGTTTCCTGTACATACCTGTTTTTGTGCCAATGACTGGTGCTTGTTTCATAAATATGCAGAATGAAGATCTGCACTTGCTCTGATTGTGTGGTTTTATGCTAAAAACCTGTTCAATAAGAACACTGTGGAGTGTTCAATAAGAGTGTGTAAAACTGTGGGAAGTGTGTAAAAGTTTAAGGTTTGCTGTTAGTGGATATTTGTGATGCAGAATGCTGCAGTCATTTGGATACCTTGATATTAATCTGGAAAAATACCTGTTTTATCTACTGCATCAAAACTCAGCTCATACGGATTAAGAAAAGCAAAGTTAAGAAGAATAATCATGGTGATTTTGCAAATGTGGAAAAACAAATTGGAATAGAAAACATTTTTCATATAACTCACACACATAGCAATTATAAAATGAGGTTGGAAGAACTGAAACAACCTTTATTGTCCTGCAAATTCATAAGACATTCATTATTTGAATGGCTTAATATCTTAAGACTGATTAAACCTATATGAGTACTGCACTCATCTCAGTTGTAGAACTTTCCTTTTGAAAATAAATTCAGGATATATAACTTGAACTTGTATATCCTGGGTTGCAAGTTAGATTAAGCAACACTTTCTTTCTGCAGCCTAAACCTTTGAAAGAGACATTTCCAGTAGGAAATATTACATTTATTTGTCATTGCAAGCTCAAATCTTTAAAGTACTCTAAAAGTTCAATATCATACAGAAATGGATTCAATGAAGGTAAAGAAAGCATTAGCATGACGTAAAGGGGACCCCAACTCCCCCATTTTCTTTCTTAGTCCCATTATTGGGAGGAGGGGATTGTAGATATGTGAAGTTCAGGGCCAGCAGATTCCAAATGACAGCAGAAGGTGGGGAGAATACACAAATGCACCCCTCCTCCCCAATCTACATATCTGGCCTTGACCTATGATGTCCTCATGACCTCTAGGGGTCCTCTAGTCCCAATCACTAGATACTATTGACGAGGTTCTTTGGCATTTCCATCCCTTAATAAAACTTCATTATAGTAAAAGTCCGGTCTTGGAAGAAGTTGTGCTCAGTAAATTTTAAATCACATATGCTTAGATATTCATAGGTGCACTTGAATATTTTTAATGTTAACATCACTAATTTTTAACTGTATTGCATCTTATATTAAAAACATCATGAATCTATTTGAAGACCCGATCTGTAACAGAAAACAAGAGCTGAGGAAATTAATTGAATGCCTTGATAAGAAACTTTTGCATTTGACTACAAGCTTTAGAGAGTATTTTAAACTGAAAAAGTAATTTTTCTTTATCCAAACTTTGGGTAACTTTTTGAAGGATTTAATATCCACTTTGATGTCTAAGAGAAAACCTCATGTAGAGCTATAGAATAATACACATTCCAAACCCAACAGAATGGGTGCACATTTTTAAGTGAAGAAAGAGCCAAGCCAAAAGGTAAAGTTCTCAATATACAGATTCTACCCT
>NW_006802352.1:0-8959 GCF_000485575.1 Poecilia formosa
TTCCTAAAACTGGGTAGATTATATGAAACACAGTCATATCAGATCTCTGAGGCTTTGTGAACTTTGGATTCAGTTGTCATTTTCTCCAACACAGAAATGCTGTCAAGTCATAAAGAGCTCGACAATATAATAATAAAACTTGATAAATACAGAACCAGAAATCTGTTCGCTGGTACAATAAGGAAGCTGTTTTGCATTGAATGTAAGACAAAAATCCTCCAGTAGATAAAATAGAGTTGCCTTACGTACACAACACTGAACAATCTCCTAGCCAATTTGTGCGTTTCATTTCAAGAAACAGTTTTATAATAGCATGGTCATGTCAAATGTACATTTAAACATACATTAACAAAAACCTGTCAACATTTGTAGAATGATGGAGCATTAAGTCAAAACTTTACCAACAGCATTGAATCCATGCAAAACTCTGTTTATGCTTTTTTTGTTTTCATCATTTTGTAGATTTGTTGGAAAGAAACAAAAACCATGGTGTATGTAGAAGAGCAAAACATGGACTTCTAAAATTTCCCTGTTTTTTTAATTGTACTTATTATTTTACAAGAAAGAAAATCTATTTGAAGAATTATATGTACACAATAATATTGGCTGCTTTCATCTTACAAGAGTTTCATTGCAGAATGTCTGCCTCCATTTCGCTCTATCTTTAGTCACACAGCATATCTTTCTTTACTACTGTTGTCTACTGGGAAAAATAAATAAATAAACAACTAGGTAGATCAAATATCTCAACAACAAATAGTTGTTAATTATGCAACATTGAGAATCTTAAACTTATATACAGCATCTGTGCTGGTTATCTCAGTTTCCTTGAATAAAAAAATTAAACCCTTGATCAAATAGACATGTAGTCTGAATAACTACTAGCTCACTTTATCACAAAGCAAAGAGTTTGGTTTTGGTAATTTTGTAAGCATTTTTTCAATACTTCAGTTTTATAGTTTTTTTTTACATCTCTGCTGTTATCTCTTTAACCTAACTAGTCTAAAGATCTAGTCATTTACAATTGTATCAGGAGTCAAATAAACACAAACTGAAATACACACACACACACACACAAAAAAAAAAAAACACACACACACACAGAGACAGAATTGATTAAGGGCAGCAGAAATATTTTTGGTTCATAAGTTCACAGAGATAAAAAGAATATGTCATGCATTTTTAATAGAATTACTTAATGTGAATAAGAATAACATATTTATTTTAAATTTGTTTTTTGTGGCTTTTGGCAGAAAATAAAGCTGAAGTGCCAAAGACTCACAAGTAGACCTGCAACCAGTTTAATCAACAGCAAAATACAATATACAAAAGAAGAATAAATATTAAGTTATTATTACTTAGATACATAAAACAAAGAACTCAGCAACTTTTATTGCTTAACTACAGATAACTGATGTCTGGTATAAATTCAGAGATTACAATATAAAATTGAATGGTTATTTTAAACCTTTTCTATTTAGCAAAAAAAGGTAAATCATCCTTTCCACATTTTGCCAGAGTAACACAAATTAGCATGCTTTCTAATTAAATGACTCTTAAGCAAACATAGACTCTGACCAAAGCATTAAAAATTATAAATATAATTTCTGAGCTAAACCCTTTTTTTTTTGCTAACATGACTGTGAAACTTGCAATGGAAATAAGTGTAAACATCTAAAATAAAAGAACATTAAAATGCTATTGTTTATTCAGATTTACCAAATAAATGTAGAGTACTAATACTATTTTCATCCTTCTCCATAAGGTTATATCTTTGTTTCTTAATATCTGATGATATGCAAGATAAAAAAAGAAAAACTGGTTAGAGGGATGATTAAGGATCCTCTTTAATTAGTAATGTTTTTTGAATGTAAATATTTTAATAACAGCGAAAGAATAATCACTGAAAATTCTAACTTTCCTCTTCTAATAATCAGAAATAACTCAGAACTTACCTTTCAATGAAGAAAAACTGGAGATTTTATATCCTTCTATCATATAAGTTTGACATGTTTTCACACTCATGTTCTTGTTCTGGAAAACATGGTAGACAATTTTTCATACATGTCACTTAAATAGAAAAACAGGTGGATTTTTTTTTTGCTTTTGATGCTAATGCAACGGTCAGAGGTCACTTTTTAAAACAGTACTGGGCTACATTCACTCATTGGGGCGCCTCTGATGCATCTGTTCAGCTTCTACCAATTATGTTCAGCTCTGACAAAATTAATTAATGTCCATATTGCCAAGAAATTTTGTAAAATAAAGATTGTGGAAAATAAAGGACACTACTAGCATCCTGTTGCAGAACTGAGTTAATTTCAGCTGTAGAGAAAACTACATAATCAGATGAAAGAAACTGAGCTCCATGTTAAACAGAGAAGGTCCATAAAAGAAAATGCTGTGACCATACATTTTTAAAAATAATGTTAACAAGTTGTTGTAGTGTTTACCTTGGTAACTTTTGGTGGACCCAAGTCAAAATATTTACTTTAAACCTATGCCCAAATATAGTATAAAATCATTCATCTAATGTGAGAGAGGGTAATAGAGCTATAAAAATACATACCCATTTTTCCTGACTCTGATTGAGCTTTGGCATTTTTTCTAAATATTGGAAACACAAATTAAAGTTAATATCCAGTCAACCAAGCAGATCCATTGTGATGTAGTTGCTAACTTTTTAAAAAGTACAAAACAGAAACATATTGCTTTTAGTTATTTGAAAAAAGGAACAACCTATGAAAACCTACTTATTTTTTATTGTATTTTAAATGTTGTAAAACAACAAACTCTCCAGTGAATAATAAATTAGGACACTCACTAAAGTTATTCTAGCTTAAAAGAGTAAAAAAGAAAAGAAGGGATATTACATAAGAACATGATCATAATCATTTTAAAGAAGGCTTGTCCTGTTAAAATACATTAACTGTGGCATGCTTCTTTCTGACCATTGAGGTATGAGTGAACACTATGATTGAATATAAAGGGCTGTCTGAGGTTTTCACAAACAAGATTATAGCAGAGATTGAATTAAATAATTCAATCTCTGCACAAAACATGTGGAAGATTTGAAGAAAAGAATTAGGACAATTAAAATTCACTTCTTACTTAGCCTATCTACTATTTACATAAATACACTGAAAATTATCCAAAAATAAAAGTTTAACAGCACAATATCTTGTTATTGTACCGAGGGCTGATACAAATTATTATAATAAATTAAATATGTTTGCGTATCATTTTCACAATCATTGTGTTTGCTGGTGAAAAGAGAACAAAAATTTATTACAAATTGTTCCCCTCTCCTCGACTACATGGGGAGGTTTGCATCTGCATGTATTTAGAGCAAACTATGTGAATCGAGCATGAAAATAATTATCACTTCCTGAAACATTTAATAGGACATCATAATATTTTTCGCATGACTATGTCTGCAACATGAATGCAAGTTGAGACATACATTTTCTTATGAAACTAGTTTAACTAGTAAAACATGTTCTTTTACTGAACACTGACAGTGCTTGCTTGGCTGTGGAGAACAAAAATGTCACCATAAAGTTTCCTATTTAAAATGGAATTTTACATAGAAATACATAGTGTAATTTTGTAATAATTTTCTCTTCTGATGTAATTTTTCTTCAATTGTACTTCATTGTCATGTATGACTTCTTTCTTTTTGTTTTTTTCCACTCATAGAACGAGTCTCTAATGTAAAGGTTACTCAAGAAGTTACCCACTTGATTGAGTTCAGTGGGTCTGTCAGCTTCTCCTGCTCCTCCTCTGGATCTTCTCTCTCCTTTCTCTGGATGAACAGCAGCTCTGAGGTTTCAGCCAGGTACAGAGTTCAGATCACTGATACTGATGGAGGATCCAAGCTGACTATAATCAGTGTAACCAGATATGATGATGGATCATACAGCTGTCATGTGTCCAATCCTATCAGCAGTGCTAATAGTAACCCAGTACACATCTCTGTCAGCTGTGAGTTATTCACCAATATGATAACCTTCTTTTGGAATGGAAACAATGGAAACTTTATTGGAACTTAACAGCTGTTTGTGTTTAAAGTAGAAACACACCTAAAAGTTGCAGGAGACCGGCCCTCGAGACCTGGAGTTGCCCACCCTTGGACTAACCTGACACTGGACCTACTGTCTTCAAATACAAGGTCCCACTCAGCTGGAAGACAAAGAAAGAACCAACAACTGGTTCTCAACAACACCCCTATTTCACCACCCAATAAAAGTGTAGAGAGCAAATCCAGCAACAAGGGATAGCATGTATACCAAACTCCCACTATCAAAAAACTGCACTACACTTGGTGCCTAATTGGCAAGCAAGCCCTGAGACTAGTTCCACACCCAGCTTAATACTCTACTCATTAAGAAGCAGAGTGAAACCAGCTGTGCCTGCTTAAGCTGCAGGAGCTCAGAAGCAACCAGAAATGGGGAAACATGCATGCAGTCACCACTGAATTTAACACTGTTTGCTATAGGACCTGACAACAGCAGCAACATGAAGTGAAACTGTCAAACATTAATTTATTAATTATTAACAAATTTTTCTCTTTGGATTCTTTTTTAGAAGTTAAAACTTCTAAAAAAGTAACAGCAAAAATACAAGTATCTAAAGGAAAATAATTAACTAAAGTAATCTTTTAAACAAGCAGTCAGGGTTTTCTAGAAACCACCAATCATGACAGTATTGAGTACTGAGAATGACATTAGATAAAAGTCATGGATTTAAATAACGTTAAATCCAAAGTTAAATTTCATTTCTTTGATAAAATATTAATGAAAACAGATAAACATTGTGTTTCTTTAAATTGTTTTGTTGTCTTTCAAATGATGCCTGTCATATTTAATTACAAAAGCAAGCTTCTTGGTGAAATTACTGATTTTAAATTAAAATTTTCTAGGATTTTGAATAACTTGACAGTGTACTTGAAAGTAAAGATTTATGAATGTACGACAAATGTTTGTATTTCTATTCTGTCATTGTTCTCTCATTAACACTTAGCTCTCAAGATTTAATTGTAAATTGAAAATATTCAACGCTCATCTGTAACAGAAAAGCCCCAATTTTGCATAAAACTATTTTTAGATATTTATTAAATCTGAGACTTAGACCTTTTAAAGGTGCCATACAACTCTTTTGAGTGATAGTATTATTTACTTATTCATTCATGACTTTTGAATTACAAAAAAAAAAAAAAAAATTGATAAAATAAGTTACATATTTCTATTATAAGATAAATCAAATAGCTAATGTGGTTTAGATCAGCAATAAAATACGTCATGCTATTTCAACTCTGACACAAAAGTTTAGACCTTTTACATTATACATTACTTGTTACCATGGGAGATTTATTATGAGACATTTATTGAGTGTAATTATGCACCAGTCTTTTAGTTCCTGTAAACTTTGGATTCAGCTGCTGCTTCCTCCTGAACTAAAATGCCATCAAGTCATAAAAAGCCTCAATACAAAGTGGTACATTTTTTATGTGGATCCCTACAATAAAACCTCATATTGTCTAAAACATCCTGGAGAAAACATTTCACATTTTCTTCAATTAATACCAGCACATAAGAAATAGTTTAACTTTATTTTTGACGGTATATCTCTATTAAACTTTTCACTCCTGGTGACTCAAATGTCAAATCTGCAGCTTCATTTTTTTACCTAGTTTGTCAGTGAAACGTCTTTCAGATTTGTCCTACAATAACATAGTTTTACCACTAAGAGGGGATGCTTGATAGTTGATGACCACATACTTCTTTGTTTTATTTCTGAGTATAAGCAAACAGAAAAAAAGTTTAATTGAATCAAATATAATAAAGTTAAAATCTCATTCATCTTGTCCTTTATTTGTTCTCTTTCTATGAGTGATTTTCTGGTTACATTTTGGCCTTTTTTAGAAGATCTACATAAAATTTTACAATGGTTGTTGTAAAAATGTGGTAAAATAGGCAGAAAATAATTCAGTTATTAAGTGAGCTCTTTAATAATGAAACAGAGAAACGCAGAAAAGATCTGACAGAGTGGTGTGGCATAAATGGCTTCTCCAGCTGAAATGTTGAAGGTACTGTGAATAAAAAACATCTGCTAAATACATGTAGGGATGCAATACCTACTGTAATGTTGAAAGTATAACTTTTCTAACTTTCACTGTAAATAAAGATTTCTTCCCTTTAATTTTTGTAAATATAAGGAATACTGGCTGTCTAAGTTATCATGACAGATACAGCTGTCGTGGAGTGGGTTTCATTTGTTTTTTTATTCATTATTTTGATTGTACAACAGAAAAGGTTTTCATAGTTTGTGAACTTTGGATTCAGTCATCATTTTCTCCAACATGGAAATGCTGCCAGGTCATAAAGAGCTAAGCAATAAAATAATAAAACTTGTTAAATGCAGAACTAGAAAAGTGTTCAGTGGTACAATAAGGAAGCTGTTTTGCATCTAATGTAGGTCAACACATCACCAGTAGATAAAATAGATTTGCCTTGTATTTTCTCTGGTGGAATTAGACACATACACAACAATGTGATACAAGGTACAATTTAATAATTTAATTGTGATACAATTTAATAATAGCATGATCTTATCAAATGTACATTTGAACATGCATTAACAAAAACCTGTCAACATGTGTAAAATGATGGAGCATTTAATCAATACTTTCCAACAGAGTTTTATCTACATACTTTCTAAAACTTAAGCTTTTTAACCATCATTTTGTACAATTGGAAACAAACAAAAACCTTGGTGTATGATTATTCATCAGAAGAGGATAAAATGGATTTCTAAAATTTTCCTGATTTGTAGTTGTATCGCACAAGAAATAACATCTATTTGAAGAGTTTTAATGTATACAGGACAACATTGGCTGTTTCCATCTCACAAGGGTTTCACTGCAGAATGTTTGCCTCTATTTCTCTTTCTCTAGTCAAACCAAATATCAGCATTTTTCTCTTTACTACAATTGTCTACTGGCAAAAAAATACAAAGCTAAGTAGATATATCTCAACAACAAATAGTTGTCAATATTGTAACATTGAGAAGCTTAACCTTACATAAAGCTTAACCTCTGCTGGTTATTTCAGTTTTCTTTGATAAAAAAATATTTTCTTAAACAATCATCTTGTCTGAATAACTACTAACTCGGTTTGTCTCCAAGTAAAAAGACTGAGTCTCCTTTTGGTTCTTTGGTTGACATAGTAAGCATTTTCTTAATACTTCAATTTTTGTTTCTTATATCAGTTGTTGTCTCTAACCTACCTAGTTTAAAACTCTAACACCATTCACAACTGTATTAAGAAGCAAGTAACTGTACCAATCTAAAACTCTTAAAAATAAGCAGCTCTGAGTTTTCAGACAGAATTGATTAAGGCCAACAGAATTATTTTTTTGGTTCATAAATTCATTAAGATAAAAAAAGTATACATTTTAATATGAGTAGGAATAACATTTATTTGGAAATACAGTTTCAGTCATTAAAACATGTTGAGGTTTTAGAAATACAGCTCTTCATTATAACATTTTTTTCTAGATTTTGACGGCAAATAAAGCTGAAGTGCCATGGATTCATAAGCAGACCTGCAACCAGTTTAATCAACAGCAAAATACAATACACAAAAAGGACAAAAACTCTGTTAGATTTATTATATACATAAAAGGAAGAACTCAGCAACTTTTCTTCCTTACCTACAGATAACTGATATCTGGCAAAAATGTAAAAATTACAATCTAAAATTGAATGGTCACTTTAAACCTTAACTTATTAGCAAAAAATGTAAATCATCCTTTCCACATTGTGTCAAAGTAACACAAATTAACATACTTTTAATTAAAAGACTCAAAGCATTACATATTTTAAATATTGTTTTTAAGGTAAACATTTTTTTTACCAATGTCACATTGCAACTTGCAAGAATGTAAATGAGTGTAAACATCTAAAATAAAAGTACTTTAACCCTTGTGCGTGCGAGGACTGAGGCAACTGATACAAGCGATATGGGTGTGGGGTCAGTTGGACCCCATTTGTAAACACAAGGGTTAAGATGCTATTCTTTATTCAGATTTACCAAATAAATGTAGAGTACTATTATTAATTCTCCATATGGTTATAGACGACTTTGGTTTCTTAATTTCTGATGATATGCAAGATGAAAAAGAAGAAAAATGAATTAGATGGGTTATAAATAATCCTCTTTAAATAGCAATGCTTTATGAATGTAAATATTTTAATAAAAAATAACACAACAAATCCTAACTTTCTTTTTCCAATAATCAGAGCCAATAACTCAGAACTCACCTTTTAACAAAGGAGAACTGGAGATTTTATACCCTTCTATCATATAAGTTTGACATGTTCTCATACTCATGTTCTTGTTCTGGAAAACATGACAGACAAGTTAGTTAGTTTTTTTTTTGCTTCTGATACTAAATGTCAGAGGTAACTTTTTATAACATTAATGTTTTAAATACTGTGCTACATTCATTCATTGACCTGTCTTTTATGCACATATTCAGTTTCTACCCATTATGTTTAACTCTGACAAAATTAATTAATGTTCAAATACCGGAAAAATCTGAAAATAAAAATTAGGGAAAATAAAGCACACTAGCATCTTGTTGCAGTTAATTTCTGCAGCTGTAGAGAAAACTACATTATCAGAGATGAAAGAGAAATCGAGCTCCACATTAAAAAGAGAAGGTCTAGAAAAGAAACGCTACCACCTATACATCTTTTTTATAAAATTAACAAGTTGTTATAGTGTTAATATGGCTAATGTTTGGTGGAGCCAAGGCAAAACATTTAATTTAAACCTATTCCCAAGTCAAGTAGAGATTCATTCATCTATGTGAAAGAGGAGGGTAGTAGAGCTATAAAAATACGTACCTGTTTTACCTGACTCTGATTGAGCTTGGACATTTTTTCTAAATATTG
>NW_006802353.1:0-8959 GCF_000485575.1 Poecilia formosa
CAGGAGAAGGCCTGCTTCTGTTCCTGATGTACATAATTAATAGAAAGACAAGAAAAATATTTTTGTTGTATCTTTCTGTATATTAGACTAGTTGTAGATAAATTTAAATCACATAAATGTATAAACTTTACAAAAACAGGACTTTGGAAATTGTCTCCAACATTCTGTAAATAATAGGAAATGTCACCACAGACAAAACCAAAACCCACTGTGCCATAACTACTGTTTGGTTAAACTGTAACACTCTGAAGTTTACTCAACTCCTTTTCTAGCAGTTCCTGCAATACTGTTAAAATTTCAGAGAACATGTTGGAGTTTTACCCAAACTCTCCAAGGTTTTTAAATCAGAATCCAGATTAATATCCTTACTTCAAATTCAGGCCTTGATGCGGTAGTCTCCATTTTCAGGTCATTTAATGAGATATCTTTGTGGAATATAGCGCACAGAGGGGATGGGCTCTCTTATCAGCACATCTTATGATAAGTTACTGCTCTCTCTCTCCGTCTCTCTCTCATTCATTTTGCTCTTACTTTTTCTCTCCATTTCTGCTTCTCAAACATATTATTCTCTGAACACCCCCCAGCAGAACCCTTTAATAATCCCAAAGCAATTTACTGAGACTTTAGTTCAACTCATCTCCAGACGCAGGTCTTTGCTGACCCAGTAATGATAGCAGTAAAGCCCTTATTCCCTCAAGTTCAAGCATTGATTTTAAGGCAGGGCTAACAGGATCGGGAAGGTCACCTCCCTACTGTTTTCTAGTGCGCTGTATGTAATTAAGTCTATGATCAATTTAGCTGACATGTTGGTGACATCAGTAGGATATTGAGCCCTAATGGGAAAACGCTTGGTTCAGTTACACGCCACCATTAATTACTGTCTTTATCTTTAAATAGATGCATTTTAAGTTTGCTTCACTAATGATAAATGGATTTTTCTCACTTTTAAAAGCTTGATCACACAAATAAGTGCCAATCTTTCATGTTTTCCTGACATCAAAAAAACTAAAATCTGCAATTGTGGATTCACTGGTGAGAAACTAACATAACCAAATCATCACTTTCCTAAAATAATGACCTAAGTCATTTTTTGCCACGAGTAATTTTTTCACAGAGAAGAGACAGAAGAGCTCAAATTTTTCACAGATTATCTGGCTCATATGTTAACATAAACATTAATTACTACTGTGGCTTTAAGGAATAAGCACTGTCCTGAAAACGCCCAACATCCTAAGAGACTCAATGACGCCAGGCCGGTGGGATGTGGAGAACAGAACGAGTGGGGAGGGATGGGGCTAGAGGCGGGGCCAGGGGCAGAGGCGGGCTGGGAACCTGTTGACAACTGGCAGTTCTAGATTTTGTTGTAGTTACTGAATTACTGTTTAAGACTCTCTGGAAATGTATCTCATTTTAAGATCAACTTCTTCAAGTCGGAACTAATTTGATTAAATTAATTAATTCATTTAGGAGCTTCAGAATTGTATCACAAACGAAGCCAGAATTTTGTTCAGTTTCATTTAATTAACTAATCTGATTGTCACTATTTTAATGTGTAAGCCCAGTTTAGTGTTGGTGATGGCTGTTTACAATGCTGATCAACATTCTTAATCTTCAACTAGCATTCATAAGCAAAGTTAAAAACAAATGTTTCCCATGTATTTTCAGTTCAAGCTGCTTTCATTAGGGGGCAGTATTATGTGAGTATAATTTTATAGGAAAATCAAGTAATCATGTCACCTTCAGATGTTAAAAAAAATAAAAATAATAATAATAATAATATATATATTCGCTTTTTGGCTCAGCTCTCTCTTCACCACGACGGACCAGTACAGCACCCGTTTCACTGCAGACGCTGCACCAATCCGCCTGTCAATCTCCCGCTCCCTTCTTCCCTCATTCGTGAACAAGATCCCCAGATACTTAAACTCCTCCACTTGAGGCAGGACGACCCCCTGACCCGGAGAAGGCACTCTACCCTTTTCTGGCTCAAGACCATGGCCTTGGATTTGGAGGCACTGATCCCCATCCCGGCCGCTTCACACTCGGCCGCGAACCGCTCCAGCGAGAGCTGCAGATCATGGCTCGATGAAGCCAATAGGACCACATTTTCCGCAAAAAGCAGAGATGTGATCCTAAGGTCACCAAAACGGATCCCCTCAACTCCTCGGCTGCACCTAGAAATTCTGTCCATGAAAGTAATGAACAGAATCGGTGACAAAGGGCAGCCTTGGCGGAGTCCAACTCTCACCAGAAATGAGCCCGACTTACTGCCGGCAATGCGGACCAGACTCTGACACCTGTCGTACAGGGACCTGACAGCCCGTATCAAAGGGCCTGGTACCCCATACTCCTGGAGAACCTCCACAAGGCCCCCTTAGAGACACGGTTGAACGCTTTCTCCAAGTCCACAAAACACATGTAGACTGGTTGGGCGAACTCCCATGCACCCTCCCGTGCTGAGGGTTTAGAGCTGGTCCAGTGTTTCACGACCAGGACAAAAACCACACTGCTCTTCCTGAATCCGAGGTTCGACTATCCGACAGACCCTCCTCTCCAGGACCCCTGAATAGACCTTACCAGGGAGGCTTAAGAGTGTGACCCCCCTGTAATTGGAGCACACCCTCCGGTCCCCCTTTTTGAACAGGGGGACCACCATTCCAGTCTGCCAATCCAGGGGAACTGCCCCCGATATCCATGCGATATTGGAGAGTCGTGTGAGCCAACACAACCCTACAACATCCAGAGCCTTAAATAACTCCGGGCGGATCTCATCCACCCCCAGGGCCCTGCCACCAAGGAGCTTTTTGACCACCTCGGCGACCTCGTCCCCAGAGATTGGAGAGCCCAACCCAGAGTCCCCAGGCTCAGCTTCCTCAACAGAAGGCATGTTGGTGAGATTGAGGAGGTCTTCGAAGTATTCCGCCCACCGGCCCACAACGTCCCGAGTTGAGTTAGGGAAAACCAAATCTAGGCAAATTTCTCATAAAAAAACTGATATTAACCAGGATTTTCATTGGGAACCAGTAAAATCTTTAAGAAAAGTGCTCTGGCAACTACAGATTTGACTGGCAGTCCTGCATCAAACTACCATCCAAAGCATTAGAGCCATCTGATATGAAGGGAAGCTACCATCAGGCTCTTTATTCGATTCAACAGTAAAAAGGTCTTGGCCCTGGAAGGAAAGACTCTGCTTTTATTCTCTAAAATCATTTTTTTTTCTTTTCTTGTTTGAGTCATCTTCCAGGCTTCATCCCTTATGATTAGTTTCACTGAATTATTTGTGACATTTCAAAGACAGTTAAACCTGAGTTTATTCATTTAAATTATAATAATTTAGTCAGAATGGAGCTGTGGGGGATGTTTAGTTTTTTTTTTTCTTATTTTTAATGAAGCCACAATGTCTGAAAGCATGAGTCAGTTAAAGGACCAGAGAAACGCAGGAAATGTCCATTTTAAATGTCTTTAGGGTCAGACAGGTCTAATGGTGTAGTCCAGACAGGATGCTTAAATTTAAACTTAAACTTTCTTCTTTTCTTTTCTAATAAACAGCCAGTTTCCTGCAGTGGCCACCATTTCATCTAAAGTATCAAGAGACATTTGGTTGCTTGGCAGGAGGCAGCAAAGATCAGTATGAAATTACAGCATGAGCATAAAGTTTAGAGCCAGGAAGAGACTGGAGTAATGAGTCATGATGCTGCGTAATATGAAATATTATGCATCCAAATAAAATAGAAAAAGTGACTGTTGGGGAAAAAACAAATACATTTTGTAAAATCCTTACAGTGGCAGTATAATATGAAATCTCTACCTTTCTGAGTTTTTCATCACATTGCAGTGTTATTCCCTCATCAAAAACACACCTGCATTGTTGCCTTGATTCTTTCATGTATGTCTGACAAATCTTTTAATCTCCATGACAACCATTCAGCTGTGTGAAATGCAGCTAGCTCCGCCTTTGACGATAAAGCTTCTCCTCAGAGCTGCAGTTTTCAAGATTCTGCCTCACAGAGCAGCCCTCCTCTGCCACTCCCCAACTCAGCTCCTTGAAACTAGCCAGCAATTGGCAAACATATGGTGGAACTGCACCCATACTGAGCTCATTACAGGAGCTACTTCTTAGTGCAACCCAAACCCAGGTAAAAACATTGTTAAATATTTAATAGAGGAGCCATGTTGTGATGACTTCCTGAAGGTGAAGCTTCAGAAAGAGGAGGAACTACTTGAGACAGAGACCCAATTTCAAGGTGTTAAACTAGGAAGCCAGATGTCTTTTAAGTCATACGTGATATATATAGCATTTTTATAACAACTGAAGGTAACATAGTTATATGATTATGCTTTAAAATAGCACAATATGTCTGGAAAATACATATTACTGCCACTGTAACAATAATTTTACTGCTCAGAACATTATTTCAGTCTTAATTGCATCTACTGAAAGAATTTTCATCCACAGAGGAACCTTTTATGCGAGTATTTTGTAGTTGTTGCTGGATATTGTGGGTACTATACAAAGTACCCACAATATCAAGGTGTTTCTAACAGGTGTTGATCCTTTTAATGTTTAGTCTGGAAAAGTTGCAAAAATGTGATAGGTACAAACAAAATACCATAGAAATATTTTTAATAAACGCCACAGAAATAAACTATGGCATGTCTTATGAATGGCCCACCATTCAACCCAACAGACACATTATACTATCCAAACTGTTGCCTCTGACATGGCTGAGGGTCTCCACAGCTTTATATTGAACAGTGGACTCCTCCTTCAATCCATTTCATTTACCTAATGCTGGCTTCTGTCCAAGCAGCCATCACCCAGACATGGGGAGATCCTCTAAGGTCACCAGTCCATCACAAACACTGTCCGTTGAAGATATGACGAGAAACATCAGAATCAATTTCCAATCTGCACTCCAGCCTGGACAGGCCAAGGCATTGGTTTTTCCAAATGAACTTTTAATGATGAGAGCAATTTCACTGATGGAGTCATAACTTTGCACTCTAATGGAGTTACTTTATAACAGCTTCAATAAAAACTGATCTGCACCCTTAATCAAGGAGATAATCATTAATATCCTAGAGTGACTTCTGCAGCCAGAGAGGCTTTCATTGTGTTCATGTCAGGGCAATTGAATTCATTAAAAAGTTCTGACATTTCCTGTCACTGTAACTCACAGTGTTTGCATTCTTGGGTGTGGATGTGTGGACGCCACGCTGCTTAGGGAAGCCGGATGACTGGACGCGTTCAAGCCAAGCACTGCGGCGTCGGCGTGATTTATCGGCAGTAATGCGTGCTTTGTTACCAACGCAGGCAGGATTCGTGATTTATCCAGAAGAAAACTGAAATCGCTTCAATTCTGCAGGTACAGAGCCTTCTGAAAAGTAGGCACACTTCCTCACTTTTTACATACTGCAGTCACAAACTTCAGTGTACTAAATGCTGACTTGCCGGATGAGACAGGTTAAAACATACATAAATAAAATAAGTCATTTTATTTTTGGGCATAAAACTATTTTCTTTAATTTAGCTACATAAAATCATAACCCCAGTTGAGCCACCGTTTGGCCTCTCTGATATCGTAGCATACGCAGTTTGGTCCTCAAGTAAACCAACTTGCCATCAATGTTTTAGGGATAGCAAAACATATTTTGGCATGAACGATGTAATTCTGGGATACCAGATGTAAACATACACCCCACTGCTTTGGAATGCTCTCAGCTGTCCCTCAAATACAACAGCAATGACATCAAACTTACATAAACTCACGCTGTGCCATGCAGATGTTCTGTCTACATTGATGAAGTTTGACCCAGTTTTACATTTTGAAAGCTTGTAGTGGATTCAATTGACAGCAAACCGACCCACTTTCTGATTAATTCAATTAAAAATGACTTGATCACTTTGACTGCATATAGGGCATTATTTATGAAAACATTACCGCAAATTAATGAAACCTACTTGACACAGTACACTGTTCAACTCTACACACACATACTAACATTAAATAAAACATTAGGGTGTATTAGAAGAGACACGGATACTTGAGAAACATTTCTGAATGCCAGCAAACAGTGAGCAGCACTGCAAGTCAGGAAGCAATTCAAATAGAAGCCGTGGAATATAACTGCTTGGATATGATTACAATCAACAGGTTTAAAGATCAATTCGTTCACTTTCTTTCTATTGACTTTGACCATACTTTAGTTTCTTTGCTTTATTTGGCTGAGGTGTTTATATAATATGATTTCCATTGAAGTTGTACGTCTATATTGGGCAGTAGAGCTGTTAAACAGAAGGCATTTATTACCAGTCAACACTGTGATGTCTTCCTTTCCTTTGATGGCGGGTTTCAGTGGTTTGTGTGGGTGGTGATCTTCTTTGTGTATGGAACTATCACTGATCGTTTTAACTTCCCTTTTTCCTTTCTTTATACCACAAGAACTAGCAACATGAAAGGCTTTATCTTGTTTGGCAGAAACATCATCCAGCAAAAAGTTTCTACTTACCGCTCGTTATAAATGATAAATGTAAAAGTTTTGACAGCCTGATTTCAAAGGGAGACGTGTTGCTTTCTGGTTCAGGTGGGGTGGCATGGCAGTTGGGAAAACACCTGTTTATAATGATGTGGAACATCCAGAGGAGACTGGGGTATGATCACTGTGAAGTCACCGAATAGGAAAGACGTTCCAATGTAGTTACTTACGTTTACACAGGATTATTCTTGTAACTCTACATGTCTGGGAAAACCCAGTGTGAGTGGTTGCCACCAGCCTAAGGTCATTAGGCTGTCAGAATGAAGCAGGTTGCTGTTGTAAAATTCATGACCTGATTAAATCGAAGTCTTGATCACCGTGTTATGGCCACTCTTGCATCACAAAAAGTCCAAAAAAACAAAAATTGCAGAGTAGTCTTTCAGGAGGAGGTTTTCGACTCACTCAAAAACAATAAAAAACACTCGCGGAGTCTTTTCTTGTTTCAAAGGGGTTTCTTTTACTTATAAAAATAACAAAAAATAATCTCCGAGTTGACTTCAAATATAAACGTTAATTTGGTGGTACAAAAACCTTTTCACTCCTCACTCCTTCACCAAACAATCAAATCAATCCCAGCAGCTGCTTCTGCCTGTTAATCACTGCAGGAGGCTGACTGACAAGGAGGAGGGTCTAAACAAAACAAATAAATAAATAAATAAATAAATAAATGCATAAATAAATATACAACAATAGATCTACCATTCACATAACCTTAGATCTGTGGAAATTAATAATTTAGCAAAAAATACATTAATCTAATTCTTAATAGACTCCAACACACTGAGTCCGATAACTAGTGAAGTGTTCATATTAAAGTTCATTCTTATCTTCTCAAAAACCAACTACTACATCCACTACCCAACCACCATTCACCCAACACATTAACCGTAAAATTACATAATTTGACATTTGGAACTGTGTGAAGCTGTGAGAGTTCTGGTAGAGCCAGATGCACATTGTACGAAAAAAAACAAAAACAAACCATCATCCTCCCACCACTTCCTGTTGTCATCTTCGTCATTTTCACTGGCAGTAACATCCAGCTGTTGGTCGTGTGGCTCGTGTGAGGGTGAAAAAAAAGGTGTTTTCATTGCAATTTTGCAAAATACATCTATTTCTATATGTTTGAAAAAAATACCTCATCCTAGCACAAAAATTTTTCATCAACAAACATTGCTTTTTATGGAAACTGCTGTGTTTCCACTAAAACAAATTTATTTTCATAATTTCAATTTGTGCAATTTTACAGTGAATGGAAACGCAGCTACTGAGAACGGTACTATGAAAATTCTGACATATAGTGCTACAGACTATTTTTGTTGGCTATATTTTAACACTTTAACCTCTAATACTCAAATGCCTTTCCTTCAGACCTAAAAATCTGATTCAACCAAAACAACTTGCTCGTTCTTGATTCACCGGTTATTGAATATTGTAGGTGAATATAAATTCAGCCAAAGGTCTAACTCTGTTTTCCTCCGACCGTCCATCTACTTAAGGAGCATTACGGAGAAAGCAGGAGCCTGACTGTGGGGAGTTTGTGGGCTTTTAGTGTCAGAAAACATTCTTTATCACTGCGGAGGGTGAAGGTGTCTGGAAGCTCGCCCAGCCAACACTCAACAGTCACAGCATTACAGGCACATTCAAACTTAAAGCTAATTTACAGTAACCCATCAAACGCCTGTTTGAATATACCAACCTGTAATTTCTACAGGTGATTTAGACATTTTAACTGAGACAGGGACAGCTGCAAGTGAAAATGGTTTTGATTCATAAGAAAAACTATTTCTTAAGAAGCCCTGATATTTTCCATATTTCGTCAAGTGACAACCACAAACTTCAGAAATAGAAAGAAAATTCTTTATTAAAAATAGAAAAGCGAATTCTTTACAGAATTCACAGGAGCCACCTGGCTGCTGTTCTGAATAATCTTGTTATATGTCTTGCTCAGATGAGGGATTGAACAGAGCTCTATGAGATGTTCAAACTTGGGATATAGTTTTAGAGGCCGACTGCTTTAAGCTTCTCCAGATCTTCCTCTCTGACCCGTCTGGTCCGCTCCTTGGTCTTCATGATGCTAGTTGTTCGTTAACTTTTTTTTTAACAGAACTCAAAGAACGGATCTTGCCTGAACAGCTGGACATAAACTGAGATTAAATTCCACAGATGTATACCTTATTTAGTAGCTAAGTGATTCATGAACTCAATTATTTAAACTGGATTTAGGATTAAATGTTAATGTACGCCCAAACTGATATTTCCCGATGCTCCATATCCAATCTGACTGAGCATCAGTTGGTTTGTAGAGAAGAAAAAGCCAGAAGCAAAGTCTTTAAATGTGCAAAGCTGTTAGAGAGATCCCAAATGGCTTGTACTCTTGACTTGGGGTGTCTGTAACTTTAAACAAATAATCCATATTTTC